>NC_056735.1:528728500-529028500 GCF_019279795.1 Protopterus annectens | reverse complement strand
GCATGCATGCAGCTATACCATAGATATGCTACCAGAACATATTACTCCATTCATTTATTGTTTAGAAGACTGACTTACCTTGTAACTGCAGCAGTTGTGGGGATGGTGTGTGAGGGCTGACTCTCTCGGATGTACGCAGTACATTGCCTATACAGGGTAAGCTACATGTAGTGTGATGTGAGTGGCATCCATTTTACTGTGTGTAAGAGCCGGAGAGAGGCATCAGTCCCTGGGACCCTACAGTGTCAGTGTGTGTGCTATGCATTGCTTCTTTGCCAAGGCCTGGGCATACTGGGCATGCCTCCATCTGCCTACAGGAGCAGGCTCAGGGGCTTCCTCCTCCGAGTCCCTCTGTGCCTACGGGGACCTTGGCAATAGTGGGGTGCTGTGTTGCCCTTCCCCGGGCTGTTCCTGCTGCAGCTGTTTCCACAGGATCTATTGTGTAGCATGGTACATACTATAAACATGTGTGCACATCTGGCTGGACAGTACTGCAAGGCTCCACCAGATATGTCAGGGCAGCGGAACCGTGACTTGAGCATCTTTAACACACACTCTATAATGATCCTGGTTTGTGCATGTGCCTCATTATGGTTTTCTTGAGTGGGTGTGTGTACATTTCTGATGGGTGTCATCATCCACAGCTCCAATGCATAGCCAGCATCACCCACCAGATGGCCATATAGGATGTCCCCACTGGCAAATTCCTGATACAGCTGTGACGAATGCCAGATGTGGGAGTCATGATAACAGAGCTGCCACCACACACATTCATGATAATGCCCTGAGCATTGCACACAACCTGGCAGTTGATGGAGGGTCAGCCCTTGAGGTTTATGTAGACCCTTCCCTGGATACCGGGTGGTGCTTTGATGTGGATGTGCATGCAGTCTATCACACCCAATACTTCTGTGTATTCTGCTGTACAGCAGAAGAAATGCATATTGCTGGTCCTCTCTTCATAGGTGTTGGGGAAGTAAATGTGCTCACCAGCATGTGGTAGCATGGCATCCAGGAACTGGTGGAGAACCCTGGATGCAAATGCTTGTGAGACCCCCCATGATATCCCCAGTAGGTCTTTGGAAAGTACTTGTAGCTAATAGTCTTATGGTTACACATACCTTGGTATCCACTGGGATGGGTTCCCCTCTGTTGGCTCTGGGTCTGAGTTGAGGCTGGCACAGCTCGATGATTTGCTGAAGTATGTCTCTGTCCACCCTGTAGCACTCTACTGTCTCCAGATCAGGTAGCCCCTAGTAGGTTACCCTGAGTCTGAACACACTTCTCCTTCTCCTTCTCCTCATCCTCAGTCTGGGGTGGTTGTCAGCATTATCCTCTTCACTGCCCTCAGCCTGTAGCACATACTGCTAGATCAAAGCAACAGCAGCCCCTAATATATTTTTGGTTAAAATTCCCCACAGTGTATACACCAATGGTGCACAGTTTGTGGGAAAACCAGACTGAAAGGTGTTTGTACAGTTTATACTGTTGCGCTACAGTTACTGCCTGTATGATTGCCTGGCTATAATACATTCTACCTGCTTGCTGTTTTATTAGTACTCAGTTGCTTTTATTCTATTTGCCTTTTTTTCTTTTTTCCCTTTCCATTTCCACCCCTTTTAAGCCCTGAGGTGCGATACACAAACCCAGTGCCCAAATGTAAACAGTAATGTTATTTCCGGGGTTTTTTTGTTGTTAGTTTGTTTTAGACCCAGTGCGTACAGTGTAAACCCCTTTAGCTAAGGTAGAGAGTGAGAAATGGCCCTCCCCTGGACAGGAACATACTCTTCATTTCATACAATACGTCAATTCAGCCTGAGACACACACCCTTGTTTAGCTGTGCTTAGCTAAGCTCAACTGGAAGTCGTGGAGCTCCAATGTGCTTACACCAAGCATGACACACACCCTTTTCATGTCAGCTGCTTCTCCTACTTACACCACTGCCTTATAGCTCCTACACGGTTAGGTAAAGCCAGAGAATGGTCTCCCCTTTAGTGAGTCAGTAAAATTTGCTCATTTGCATACCCCACTGCCTTAGTCCCTGGTTACACCACTACACCACAGCCTTCCTCCTTAGCAACCAGTGTTACTTGTTATTGTTTTGATTCTTCATGCCATAGACTGTAATTTAAAAATGTAGATTTCACTTAAAATTGCCTTTTCACATTTTTGTTTCCGGTCCAATCCTGTTTGCATGCCTCTGCCTTATGCTTAAACGGCTGAGATCAGCCAAAAAACGTAAAGTTTTATTTTTATAATTTTGCAATAATTTTCCATGCCAATGGCCATATATTTGGCCATTGGCATGCCTAAACAGTATAATACATGCTTTACTTTGAGCTGTCATGCCTCTGTTTTGATTTTTGCAGAAATGTATTCGGCTTGTAGCCAAATACATTTCTGCACCTTCCATAATTCCCACACGGATGCCTGCATGCTTACTGAATCACTAATTCACCTCATTTGCATGGTTTTCACCAGCAAATGATGTAATTAGCATTATTCAGTTGTATCTGTGTGGGAATAGTGCAGGCAGGCTTGGGCACACTCCCAGGATTGTTTACTGGATCGTCTAGTGGCCATATTCCATGCAGGAGCGGCTGTATTATTCTTTCACTCCGTGTAAGCTTTATTGAATCCCAGGGTTTGCTTGGAACAGAGTTGGAATCATGCAGTTATTTCCTCAAATACTCAGGAGAAGCCATACCAGTAGGTAGACTGACAGCACACTCATCCCTGCAATAAAACCTGCTGTTCAGTAATTGCACTATAGAAAAAGAAAAGAAATGAAAAGAAAAGAAAATTGACCAGGGGTATAGCATCAGAATGGATTTTCTCATGCATCTGTATTAGACTTGTTTCTTCATATGCCAAAACGCTAAAGAATCCGACCCTTCGAAATAAATTAACATCTCACAACACATTCAATGTTAATTGTCTGTACAGTGTTTAGTATGCAGTCCCAGCATCGGTACATATCACATGGGATATAAACAGATCAAACAAACTATCTAAAATTAAAACATGTAATAAAAAGTTTTATGATATAAAACATGAACTGGGACCTTTGATGGGTATCTGCAAAATGTTCAGATTACATACATTAGAAGATAACTCAGTCACTTTTACAATATGATTCAAAACTAGGGAGAGACATTTCACCATAACTGTGTAAATGCAGTAGAACTACATGCAGTTTTAATTCACCAGAACAATTGTGCAAGAAGGTCTTTTTTTAGCTATAGCACTCCTAACAATGTTCCTTGACAGCAGGTAGCTGTGTGAAGCACAGGAGATTGTCTTTTCCATCCCTTCATTACCACTGTCCCTTGATTCCACAAGAAAATACGTTTCAAACCATAGATTTCAATCAAACACAAATGTAATTTTAACTGTTTTTAGTATTATTGTCATCATTATCATTCAGAAAGAGTCAAAATGCTTTATCCTAAGCATTAATATAGAATGTGTCTTACTCTGCATGTTAACAAGAAAACTGTCAGTTTTCTCTACATTATTATTCATATATTAATTCTGATAAAATGATGTGTAATGATCACACACTGTCAGTTTCAGTCATGTTGCAGAGCAGTCAGTCAGCAAATTAAGTAATATATAAGAAAGGCTGCGATACATTTTGTAACATGGCAAAACAGTAATGCTAAAAAGGGAATACACAAAACTCCTGAGGAAAAATAAAACACGAAAACACATTTATTCTTAGCAGCAATATAGTAGAGAAGAACTTGCATTTTCTAAACGCTATGAAGACATATTAAACATAAAACTATACAGAAATAAAATATATTATTGTGTCTTTGAAACACATTCATTTGTTTGTTGTTTGCCAGGGATATGTTTAACAGCTGCTTAAAATAATTAAGTCAAAATTTCTTCTTCCATCTTCCTTCACACTCACCTCTACCTGTCATTATATCCTGGCAGCTGTTTTACAACAAAACATGCCTTATACAAATATACACAGTCATCATTCCAGAATAAATATATATGCAATTTAAGGAACAAAGATAAGTTTGTTACATGGATTTCTTCTCTTCATTTTAATTATTTTAAGATTTAAATAAATTAAATCTTTTACTGAAAAAAAAGTAAGGCAGTTGTGTATAGGGGAATCAAAATTTTGTTTTATAAAACTTCACACACAACATGACATCTTAACCATTGGATCAAAATTTACATTTCTAGAACACAAACCAATATTTTTTTTTCCACTGGATGAGATCTAATGCTGCTTTAAAGTAATGAGAAAATTAGAATATTATATGTGTCCTACTTAAAAATACTCTAAGGAAACCCATTTCTTATTGTTTTTTAGCATTTGCATTTGCATGTTTATGGAAGGTAGCAAACTAAACATATTCTAGCTTATTTAAACCTGTTATCCATTATAACAGGGAGAGATATTGCCACATGCCTCTTTTGCATTATGTACTTTACTTCTGAGTTAAACCACATTGGTTGTAAGGGAAGCAATTACAGCAGAAAAATACCATGTCATATTCCATATAGCAATATTAATTTTCCCAAACGCACTGAAATTATAAATGAATTGAACAAAACTAATCAGTATTAACATTACCTTGCTAAGGGCCAAAATGTCTTTATTACTATTTACGCTGTATTTGTTTCAGTTTGTGTGAAAAAATGTGTTATGAAAATTTAAACAAAATCTGTGTTATTGATTCTGTGTCACATAAGAAATCACGGGTGTGCAGCAAAAGTAAAATCTGGTGTGATACAAATGTAAATTTGTTTTCTTTCGGCTTTTCCTGATTAGGGGTTGCCACAGCAGAACTCTGGTCCGCTAATGATTGGCAGTCAATTTTTATGGTGCCGAGGTGCCAGCCCGACGCACAACCTTCAACGAAGGCTTGATACAAATGCATAAATAAATATATTTTTTCTTGCTTTTGATTGCAGTACATGCAACCAGCTCACTAAAGAGCTGATCTCCTTATTATTTCCATGTTCTGTCTGATATACGCACATTGTTTTTTATTACCCAGATTCACTTTATGAGATGATCATTTTCGGTTTCTGTGTGATACAAATGCAAATATAAACCGAAAGTGAATCTGGGTGATAATAATACGGGTAATAAAAAAAACAATGTGCTTATATCAGACAGAACACGGAAATAATAAGGAGATCAGCTGTTTAGTGAGCTGGTTGCATGTACTGCAATCAAAAGCAAGAAAAATATATTTATTTATGCTTAACAGGGTATTGTACTGATCAAAACTGACCTTTTACAGACACAGCCTATGTGGTTACATTACAATGAATGCAATTTAATAACAAAAAATATAAACAAAAAGAAAACAGAAGTCACCATTAGCAAATTCTGTAAACAATTTAATTTTGAAACAGATGAACATAGGGCTAAAAATGATAGACATAATTTCAGCGACATCTTTAGTAGGTTACAAATTTGCTGATGGTGTTTGAGATTTACAGTATATACATTGTTTGTCACATTTGTTAATAGATGGGTGGTGGATAAAAAAAATGACATCTGAAAATAATACCTTAAATGAGTTTAGGCTACTGCATAAGAAGATTTGGCATCTCAAAAAAGTAGTAGGAAATGAAGAACATTTATTACAAACGATTAAAAAAATAACTGATGCAACCTTATGACTAGATATGGCATCCTAATAGCACTTGGTCAAAGACTGCACTCAGCAAAGGAAGTCTCTGAGGTAAGGGTTGCTCTTTGCTCCAGTTGCAGCAGAACTGATTGTATTAAGCCAGGGCTGAGGGGTCAAAGACTTGATCTCCGGAAATAAAAGCCATTTTGAAAGGCAAGTCATTCACTTTGTTTTCAGTCACTTCTAATAAACAAGCTTTCAATCAAATGTCATAGATCAGACCAGATATTCATACTGTGTCATGGTGTGGTGCCAAATTCAGTGCATCCTTTCATTTTGACATACTTACTGCAAGTATGAGAATAGAAAGCAAACAAAATTGGAATTTATCCATTTACAGCCAACAAAAGCAAATCAACATGAAAGGTGTGTCTGTGTTCTAAGATCTCAGTACCTTGAAAATGATGTGACAAAGTTTCATTATGCTCTGAAGGACAGTAAATAGATTATGTATATCATCATAATTTTGTCAAAACTCTTTTATTTGTTTTAAATAATGGGACATAATTAGAAAATTGTTTAAAGTGTGCAGAATCAGTGTTTTTTCTCTGCTTTTCTAACAGCCACAGATGTTATTTATATTTAGCAAGACAGTGGAGTATGTTTTGCAAACTCATAAACAATTCTGCAGTTTGTCAGTTTAGCTCACAAGCAACTACAGCAAACTGCAAAGGAGTGTCAAATTTCCTTTGTGTATTGTGTGATGCATATGAACTCATTGAAGTAGCACAAACCTTTACACATCACTCATGGAATAAAAAATATTTTTTCTGTCTTACGTGGTTGACAAAGTCAAAATAAACAGATTCACAGAAAGATGAGATGCATTCATATGTGTATATACATGTGTGCGTGCTTGGGCATGTGTTGGAGTGTGTGTTCACACATGCATGTGTGTTTGGTATGTGTCAGGTGAACATAGTACCTTGGTACTAGGGCTCCCAAAAATCAACAGGACATCACATGAAAAAACATGATCCAAGTTTGCTAAGTGAATGAGATGCCAAATGTAAACCAAGAAAGAACTTGAAGAAGATAACAGAAGACTGAAACAGGTATTTAGATGTTAAGAATAAATAATGTCTGAACCAAAACAAGATATATTTGAAACAAAAGAGCCCATTTACATTTAAATGGTCCACCGCATGTATATATGGATATAGATGCTGTTTCTCTAAGTTGTCTAGAGAACTCATGATTCCCAAAGAAAACAAACAGAAAAAATGAATACATCTAAAATGCATTATAGAAAATACTTTCTACTACAAGAACTGCTCAGCTACAAACAATTTTATAATTTTATAATTCCATCTTGCCAGTGAATGCTACACATCATTTCCATATTTCACTTATCTGTGGTTATTTGCACTGATTTAGGCTAAAGTGAGTGCAGTGATCAGCATTGACTTGCAGCAAGCTCTGTATATTGCTATTCTCTGGTTATCAAGTTTAACCCTGGTATCTCCCTCCCTACCTCCTTTTCTACTTCCAAGTTCATATAAATAATAACAACAGACAACACAGAAGACAGCAGGCTATTTCCCCTTCTGTTGCCAACCTTCTAGCACTTGGTGTCTTAAGTCAGTGTAAGAAATGCTTCATGATCTCTAAAAACAAACTCTTGCTTAGCCTAATAGTTCTGTCTTTGAGAGGTGCAAAATGCACAGCTAATTTGAAGGCAGCCCTCTCTAAATCTCTTGCTTGAAATGAGCATCACTCTGTATTACACCCACCCATATCAAAGCATCATCCTCATTCTGATAACGCTAAATCCTCATACTTCCTAGTCATAAAAAAATCACCAAAATTACAAAAATGCAATATCATCTCCTTCAGTATCTGTTACATCAATAAGATCCCATTATCAAGGGAGGCAGTGATTAGGGACTTGGGCACATGGGTCAATGGCACCCTCTCCTTTAATCATCCAACAGAAATCATAGCTAGAAAATCTTTTATAAAATCAGTGAAGTTATTGTTCTCCTATAGTTTGTTCTAGTTAGACCCATTATAGAATATAACACCCTCTTGGGTATGTATCTTACTAGACTCATCAAAAAACTTGAAACATCACAGCGATTTCTAATGAAAAGGAACTCTATGGCTTCAGAAAGCTTAGTTGACAGGAGTGGCTTCCCATGTACTCCATGTCATTAGGGTCTTAAGGAGAGAACTGTACCTTGCTTACTATGCACGCAGAGATCCTACTATCTTTGACTTCCCTTTTCTCAATAAGTCAAATAGTGCAGCCAATACTAAAACAAGAGAGCTTAATTTGCATCAGGAAATAAATAAAAATAAACAGAGGGATAGGTTTATCACCTAGTGACTCCCCTTGCTCTGTAATAGAATCCCCTTTCATGTCAAGCTGTTTGTTGCCCTGTTGACCTTCAAACATATTAGACAACTGGATATGTACCCTAAAATTCACTCAGAGACTTACAGACCTTGCCCTACTTGAAAAGGGTGTTGGACCCTAAGGTGGTTATTGGCAAGGCACACATCTTCCCTGGGATTCATTAAACTCCGTGTCAGAAAAGAGTTATTCTGACATAGAGTGGACCATGTCCATGTAAACACAGCTGTAGCAGTAGTGCACCTTGCATATTCATGAAGGTGAGCTACTGTTACGGCTATGCAGACACAAACAACACAGAGTGCAGGGGGCATGTTTACATAGTGCACACACATCTAACACGTCCCCTCCACTCAGAAAGTGCCGTAAAGCACTTTTGAAAAGCATTTCAGTGTCTGCGGACACTGAAACCAAATAATTTGAGTATTTCAGTGTCCACAGACACTGAAATAGATAGGGGAGCAAGAAACAATGCAGGGGGTGTGTGACAGGTTCTGTCACACTCCCTGCATTGTAAAAGTGCCATACATCCATAGCCATCAACTGAAACATTTTCTGCAGAATGCCCAGATGCCTGCCTCACATACTTCTCAACCTCCTAAAGCAAGAAAGCTGTACCAAGCCATAAATAATGGGGGGACAAAGTCAGAAAAATAGGGACACTCTTTAAATATTGCACTGATAAACCCAGAAAGCTGATAGAATAAAAGGTTTTTGTAATAGCATGGACTTCCTGCAGGATATGAAGACTGAAACACAAATGTCTGCCATTTCAAAGTGCTGTAAGGCCATAGCCGTCAACTGTACAGGTTTCTGCAGAATGCCCAGATGCCTGCCTCACATACTTCTCAACCTCCTAGAGCAAGAAAGCTGTACAAAGCCATAAATAATGGGGGGAAAGGCATAAAAATAGGGACACTTTTTTAAATATTGCACTGACAAACCGGGAAAGTTGATAGAATAAAAGGCTTGCAGTAGCACGGATTTCCTGAAGCGCATGAAATCTGAAATCCTAATGTCTGTCAGTATGTTCTGACTTATACCCCCAGTGATTTGCCAAAGATTTTCTAGAAAACATACTTCCTAACTTTGCAAGACCAATAATTAAAATCTGTCCCTATGTGTCCCTTTGCAATATCCCTTACTGTGACTGACAAGGAGTACAGATACATGTAAATAAAGTGAGTTTATGAATTTTCTTTTTTTTTCTATTCTAAGGTATGTTTAAGTGTAGCTGAGCGGGTGTGTGGGTTATGGCCTTCTGCTTAGCATTGCTGAAACATCCCATAGGAGATCAATAAAAATATACAGCTGAAATATTCATCCTGAGATAGTGTAGTGGTTAGAGTGCCGGCTTTGTATGCAGGTGTTCACAGTTTGAGTACCAAGACAGGCACTTTATTTTTACATGGGGAAGCAGTATTAAAATTATTTTTATTTCAAATGATGTAGTAATTGATATTTGTCAACCAAGGTAGTGTAGGTTGTCTAAAATGTAAGTGTGAGTGCATATAACGTGAAATGACCCATGTAAACACAAGTGTCCCATACAATATAGTCACACCCCATGGTAATGTAATGAAAGCACATAGAGGGATGTCATGTAAAGTAAATCATATACACTTACTAATATGTCAGTAATGATTAATGAAGTCATTAATTGATATTTTTTTAAAAGAAAATTGAGCAATGGTTAGCAGTGCACAGCTATGCCTAGTTGTTGTAAGCATTCCTTAAAGGTGAATGCTAAGCAGCAGTCAGCTCAGCTAAACAGATTTGCACACTGTTAAGCAATGCTCAGTAACTATCCCTTTAAGCACTGTTCAACCCAGCTTAGCGGGTTTGCACACTGCTTAGCTGAGCTTAGCATTTTCAAAATGGTCCAATGTTGGCAAATGGCAGGAATAGGGCCTTATTTAAACCATGCAGGGATGGTTACAGCCATAACCTGTTTAGTTTGATCTCTGCAGGAACATGTCTGGCGTTGGAGAGGGGGCGCACTTTTGGGCACAGTGCTGGGGTATCCTGGAGTCCAGGGTCATGGCTGGACTCCTTGTAGAACACCATGATGACAGACTACTGCAGGGCCAGTACCAGGGTTCTCAGTACAAAGCGGAGGCCTGTGACCATTTGGCACTCAACCCCACCCAGTGCCACTGGAATCCTCCAAACTGGTGAGCAGGTATAGCATCATTATACTGACCTAAAGAGTAGGAAGGGGGAGCTCTTGGCCCAATGGATCCAAGATGCTTGGAACCATCATGCTCTAGCAGTTTGTAAGTATCCCAGATAGAGGTGTACCAAATTCTAGCCTGATTATGTGATATACAGGTATGCATAATGCTTGTTTCTCTCCCCTACAGCTGCAGAAGAGAGGGCTATGAACATTGAGGCTCATGCCAACTGACTGACAAGGATGTGCCGACAAGCTGGTGAGTACAGATCTATCGTGCAGTATATAGTGCCATACATTAGGAGGAGTACATTGTTTTCTGCCAGTAGGTAGACTGTGTACTTTGTCTAATGAATAAAACATGTTTTGTCATGCTAATACTTATCCACAGGATGTCAATTAATAAAAGTGTCATTTCACTGTAATAAAATATACACCAAACTGTTGTGTTTACTCTGGTATGTTGTAGAAATAGAATGTGTACAGGTTCTGTACAACAAATATGGTTTTGACAGCATGAAATAACTGAGGCTGTTCTGGGAAACAGCTAGTATGCATTGCAGTCTTGTGTTAACCTTTGCTTTCCAGATTGTAGTAATTCAAAGGAGTAATACACAGTACAATAACTATCTGCCACACATGAATTTCAGGATTACAAGGTCAGACTGTCCAACCCAGAGAGTATTAGTCAGAAATCAGTCAAGCAAGAAACAGTAGTTCCCAAGTGGCTCAGTGTGATGGAAAACAGTACGATGTTCATTTTAGCACACCCAGACATGGTTCAAATCCAGGGAGTGGTACTGAGATGTAGGCATATATACACAATAGAAGCTCTGAATATTTGTAGAAACAGTCAGATAGTGTTAACAGATATTTTCCCCACTGGTCTCACAGGTAATGAAATGTGTGTAGTAGCTGTATGAAGGGTATACTTACACACCTGAATATGTGTAAAAACAGTCAGAAAGTATTAACAGATATTTTCTCCACAGCTTTTACAGGTAAAGATATATGTATAGTACCTGTATGAAGGGTATACTAACACACCATGTACAACTGTTTCACTGTCCAACCCCATATGCCTGCAAATGTCAGCAGCATAGGAACATACACCATGCCCTCTTCCCGATACATGTCTCCCAAGTGTCACACTGTCACGGCTAGTGGTCACTGGTGTCAATCACCTTGGACACAGGAATCCAGGTGAACTATGCTAGTAGCAGACTCACGCAAGATCATTGCAGGGTACCCCTTCTTTGTCAAGTATGCAACCTTGACATGTACAAGCCCCCTCCAGTAAAGTAGCCACATTGTACCCAGTCTGCCCCATACCATTACAGGTTGACAGTCAAACAGGTATGTATGTGCCACAGAAGCTATGGGCCATAGGTAGATTTAAAGTGAGGGCAGACCTGTAGAATATTGAGCAGTACTGGTGTGAAGAATAGAAGCCAATACAGTTGTTAATGGACTTTTTATTCTCTCCCCCCACCTGTCATTTGCATCAATAATTATTATTCATATACTATGGGTATGTTGTTCACAAAACCTATTGTTGGGACATATGTTCTATTATTGTTTATATATTTCATTGGTTGCATATTAATATACCTTGTTCAAATACCATTATTGGTGGCCTGTTGCAGTCAATGTAACTTGCATGCTGTTAAAATGCTTACTGTTGTTCCATTTATGTAGGTGTTCTGCTTGCTATACAACTGTTTCGGATCTGTTGGTTTGGGTTGATGGGAACACCCACGCATGCTGTTATAACTAATTTTGAAATGTGTTGTTCATGACTAACCAATATATCTGGAAAAACCACAACGCCATAGCATGTTTGGGAAGGCAGATCCCAGCTGATCCACCTGTCCCACCCCATCTGGCCAGGGCACCAGGCCCCAGCACATCTGGGACCCAACCCAGAACATCCTCCTCTTCTGGTCCTGCACCATCTTCAGGTGGAACCACCTCAGGGATGGGGCCCATCCCTCCCCTGGTCGCTGGTGCGGAGAGGAGCCCGTCACCCTCCAACAGTTCCAGGGTATGGTGCACAGGATCATCCACTCCAAGTTGGGTGGGAAGCTGCACCAAATGGAAGGCCGCTTTGGGCACCTCGAGGGACAGGCTACCTATCTTGTCCAGCCCCCAGCACAGCCACCTTTGGGGCCATGAAGGTGCAGTGGTGACTGCCCATGGGTGGGGACCTCAGTCCCACTGTATCCATTTGGGTGCTCATGGACCTCTGAGTCCCATCCACCCTCCCCGTCCAAGGTGTTTACCCCCCTCATGTGTCATATACTACCCCTGTCTGCTGTCTTATGTGTCTTGTCTGCAAATGCTACCTATCCTACTCAACCTACCTCCCCAAACATAACTACAGCCCTTTCCCAACATCCCACTCTTACCTAAAAAAGGGGCATCTGTCCCACAAAAAAATCATTGCCCCATACATAGCTCTACATTTGTCCCCATGTACAGTGTAATTAATCAATCTACCCACAAATTATTCTCCAAATGTCTGTTGCCAACACCCCTCCCTGTAGGGTGTGAGGCTGTACATTCCAAATTCTACACATTATTCACAGCTGTTGCTGCAGAATAAATGTAGAGCTATCATCCTTTCCTACACCCATCCTGCACATCACTAGCTGGTTCTCCTAATGTTTTACCCCCTGTTTGCCCCCATTTCACCACTTTCCTATCACACTTAAATTAGTGCTGGTGTAAGCAGGAGTAAGTGGTGCTAAGTGAAGCTAACAGGGCTTAACTGTCTCTTAACATCACTTAGCTTCATGCAAAACCACTCAAACCCACCCACAACTGCTTAAAAGTACCTTAATCACTCTGTTTCCATCAGCCCTTGTTCTGCCCATCAACAAAGTAATCAGCTCTGTCAAATCTCAAACCTGGAATGCTGTGCAGTACCATCACAGCAACATACCACTACACCATCTGAGCTGGGGGAATTTGTAATGCTTTTACAAACATATCATGCATTCTGGTCATTTAACATTAATGAAAAAAATGCATCACTTCCAAGTCTTGAACCCAAGACCCTGTGCACTACACTCACAGCAATGTACCCCTACACCATCTAAGCTGTAGGAGCTTATAATGTTTTTACAAATATATTATGCACTACAGTCATTTCACATAAGGGAAAATATATATCTGAAATACTCTTATATACATATATATGTATATATAAATACATATATATATATATATATATATATATATATATATATATATATATATATATATATATATATATATATATATATATATATATATATATATATATATATATATATATATATATATACTCACACACACATATTATATATAAAACATATTTTATATATATATATATTTTTTATTTATACATATATATATATATATATATATATATATATATATATATATATATAGATAGATAGATAACCAACCTCTTACTGCAGTCATGTAACAGAAGAGAGAAAACAGTGAAAGCTGCCAACCATTTCACCCAGCACCCTCTGATTCACAGTAAGACCAACACAACACTTCCCAAAACCAGCTCTGTGGAATTACCCATGTATTTCCAAACATAGCATGCACTACGGGGATGGAACTGTAGGGAAATCAGATATTGGTGTAAAAATGTCTACCCACAACCATTTGCACCACAGCCATAGCAACATACCAGTACCCCAAATGAACACTAGGGTAGTACAACTGTTTGAACAAACATATCCTGATTGCCAGTCACACACTACACCAACATATACTGACCCAACTCACAGTCTACTGGGAATCCTGAGGTGTTACAGGACATTTCCCAGTCTGCCCCTACAAATATATACACCTGACAGACCATCAGCAACTGTAGCAGCATGCATAGTCAGATAGAAAAGGAGCTATGACACTCACATCTGCTATTCTCCCTACGCAGCCCAACAAACATTTACATACAACACTGCTACACAATCTTGGCAGTCTAACAATGGCCAGACATACATAACTCTCAACTGTACAGATCTCCACAGAATGTTCAGGGTGTGGGACCATATTTACAGCCACTGCTGCATATCACCTCCAGGAGTATGCTAAGTCACTGGGATGATACTAGGAGCACAGTCACTAAATAAAGATATACCATACCTCTGAACCTCTTACTGCAAGACATCTGGAAAAAGCATGACATACTTGGGTGACAGGGGACCAGAAAGAGGGACATACCTCACATAATGGTGTTACAAACTAAAACAGTTGCTGGTGTTAGAGGGTTTGTTGTAACATAACATCCCTGAATGATATTATGTCTGAAACACTAATGAATGTTAACATTTACTGACTATAATCCTCACATTATCCTACTGATTTCACAAAAACAGAAGTTGTCTAAGGAACAGAACAAACATAACAGGCAAACCTCTGGGCAGTCTGTGGACATCTGGACAATTGAGAAGTATGTCAAAGACATATCACTGTCAGACATCAAGTAATGCATAAAATGCATGTCCAGACAAACCCTGTTTATCTAGCAATCCTCTATGTGCATAACACCAATACTTACTTACAATCCATACCCAATTCTGGAGCTTTGTCCACCATGTTGTTCAGCCATCTCCACATGTCTTGTCCTGAGAGGTATTTCCACCTACTGTCTGTGAAACTGTAGCCCCCACACCTCCATAATGTCCTCCACACAGGCAAAGAAAATGGGCAAGACCCACATGAAGGACTTAATTATAGCACTGTGTTGCTATGGCATTGGTTAATGGAAAGAAAACACAGCTGCTCTGGATGCAAGTAGCAAGTGTGAGACACCGATTGGTGCACAGGCCATCACCTGCTCATGAGCATTACCTACAAAAGGCATGCTGCTGCCTATGCAACACAGGTCTGAACCCATCTACACAAAGACAGACTGCAACTACACAACCCTAACCATTTGCAGTATTCTGAGGAAACTCTTCAGCACTATAACAGGTATGCAAATCACATAATCTTGTAATGGAATGCAGAAGGGGGGAATGCAATAATGTCAAATAGGACATTAAACGCTAGGTCACAACAAGACCTGCTGGACTCACATGCTGCTGTCCAGCACCTATGGCCATTACTGCTTGCCCTGTCTGCATTGACATGGATTACATCTCTGGCCCCTGAGTCACCCCAGCAAAGGTCATCTCATGTATGACTACTATTGGAGTGCTGTTGTGCAATACTGAGTGTGACACTGCTAGGCCAGCTACCTGGGATGTTGTACATATTCATATGTCACCTGTGAATGCTGCTATGATACATATGCTTGTCCTACAAATGTAGGAGACTTATATAGGGTATGTGCATAGTACACAACAGCCACAGAGGTGTGTGTTGAACTGTATGTTATATACTGAGCCCATACCTGACAACTGTCCAGAGTTTTGCAGACTGACCACATGTCTGACTCATATTTGCAGTTAATGCTTCATACAGTTGTGCATTGTCTGGCACATCACTGGCAACCAATTAAAGACTGAAACCATAACATAAATAGTATACATTTGATTGTCGGAAGTCATATCCTGCAGAGCAGACCTGTGAATCCAACACCATCTTTGCTGTCAACTATGTGAGTTTCAGCTAGATTCATAAAGTGACACAATTTTCTGGCATTTGCCCACCAGTGACATCTGCTCTTGTGCAGATGTCTTGCTCTAACAGGAGCTAGGTGTCTTAGCATGAAACCCATGTCAATGCAGGTGTACCTTGTCCTGTAGGATGCCAACATTTGTGCAGTCACTGACACCTGCTTTGTAGCTGTGGAGAGCACACCAACCTTGCCAGGTTATACTCATCCCATCATACGTTTAGAGCCCAAATGGAGGACTGCAAGGCCACAGGAGGTGGAGTGTTGAACATAGCATACACATACACACCTCCAGGCTGGCCAAACACCATGACATGTGGGAGACATCTCAAGTGCAGTTAACAGTTGACAAAACACCTACTCAAATCATAGCTAGCTACAGGCCTCCAACCATAACTATGGACACCCACCACACCTATTGGGACTTGCTGGAATCTGTCAGGATTCAATTATCTACCCTGCTCCTGGGTATCTTCAACTACCCAACCATAGTGTGCATGACCTATGCCACCTGAACATGAATGCACATAGATTCCTTGGCTTTGTCAATGGCAATGCAGTGGATCAGCCAGTCAACACTACTATGACAGGTGGAAATAACCTGTACCTGGTCCTAACCAACATAAGCAGCCACTGTAGCACTCCTACAGTGTTATCCACTTTAGTAAGATCTGGCCACATAGCCATCACTGTTCAGGTCACCATCTCCCCTGCCCCCCCCCCCCCCCATCAGGGTCAAACAAAATTTACTTTACACAAATGACTAGAAATCTCCTCAGAGCAGGTAGAGGTAGCTTTACAGCCAAAGTCCCATCGGTTGAAACTATCAGTAGTGTCCAGGCCCACACCACAATATTATGTGGGCACCTATATAGCTGTATGGACTCAGCAATACCTAACAGGACAATATCATCTCCCTCAAGGTAGGGTATATGTCCATGGTGGACAGCAATAATACACAAATGCCATAATAGGTGGAAATAATTGCTGGACAGGTCTAAGAAGGAACAGGTGCCTTATTGGAAGCAATGTCACCTTGGTCTGCACAAGCAAATAAGGTCACAGGTGAATTATCCTAAGGTTATCTTTGAGTGAAAATTGGACACATCCACCAAGGCCAATCACTAGGCCTTCCACATGTGTCTGCAATCCCAGAGGCAACACAAAAATCCACCTTGTATTGGTGGTCAATAACACCACATACACATACACATATGGCATAGATATAGGCAACCAGCTGCAGACAGGTGAAGTATAAACATCACCCCCCTATCCCCCCATTGGTACGTATGCATGCACAACACCTGCCCCCCTCCCCTCATGCCCTCATCATCAGGAAGCAGGTCCGTAATGCCCTCTCAAAGGCAACACACAGAAGTCTCCATAGGCCTAATACCATCCCTGGCTTCATCCTACATGAACAAAGGTATGGGCTCACAAATCCATTCCGCACTGTAGTCAACCACAACCTGAGCATAGGTGTCATCCCATCTGCACAGAGGACAGCCAATGTCATTCCTGTACACAAAGGCAGAGCAATCCACTGACCCAGCCAATCATATGCACATCAGCCTAACTAGCCTGCTCTGCTAGGGCATGAAAGGCAAGATCAAGGACATTATGAGCAGGGACATTGGCAACATCAAAATGCCTGAGCCCAAACAGTATGGTATTGTCAAAGAGAGATCAGGCCTGTTAAACCTGGTCAACCTCTCTGAAGTGGTCAACAAACACAAGGACAAGGGTAAGATGGTGCACAATGACTACCTTCACCTAGCCCATTTCTCTCACAATAATCCCCAGGCAGCCAGGATACATATTTATTTTATTTATTTTATTTTACATTTGTTGACCGGGCTAGTCTAACTGGATACATGTCCATTTTCAGTAGAGGCCCGGGGAGAAAAGCTCCAGGAAAAACATATATATATATATATATATATATATATATATATATATATATATATATATATATATATAAAACATATAAAATATGACATTCAAAATTAGAAAAATGACATTAACAGATTATTAGATCCTAAAGTTAACACTTTTCAAAAACAGTAGAAAAAAGTCAAACATGGCAAATAGTAGTCATAACTCACAATATTAGTAAATAGTTAAGATGGTTAGTCCATAGTGAGATATATGAAACAGGGTAATGGATAAATATATTATGGTTTTGAGAGTAACAGATAGTTTAAGGGTAGACAGTTAGTCAGGATTGGTACAAGAACATAACCAGTGGTTAGTGAAGAAAAGTCTTAGGTTAGCTTTAAATAGTGGGAGAGAGGTTTGGGTAGTTAGGTCATGTGGTAATAGATTCCATATTTTACCAACTGAGTTAGAGAATAGAGAGTCACCAGCTGAGTTTTTTGATAGGGTAGTGTGAATCAGCATTTTGTTTGAGGAGCGTAGATTCTTCAGGTTTTTGTATGGCATTATGAGGGTGGAAAGAATTGGGGTGTTATTGGGTTGATGTAGGGCTTTGTGAGCTGTTATAAGTTGGTTAAATTGTAGTTGGTGGGGGAGTTCAAGCCACCTAGTTGTTTTAGGTTCTGACAGTGATGAGTCCTATATGGAGAGTTGCTGGCAAATCTGGCTATATTGTTATAAGATTTAGAAAGTTTGTTGAGGTTGTTTTTGGAAAGATTGGTATATATGGGGGAAGCATATAATAGGGTAGAGATTAAGTGGGTTCTAGCTATTGTGGTTCTGGCTTCTAGAGTAAGGAAAGGTTTGATTCTATATAGTGATCCAAGTTTTCTGTTAGTAGACTTTATTGTAGTATTTATGTGTGTGTCAAAATTTAGGTGGTTATCAATAGTAATTCCTAGGAGTTTGGTGGTGGGGTCTGGAGAAATGAGGGTACCGTTGCTGGATATGAGTGTGAAATGAAGAGGGGTAGACAAGTGGGAGGGTGTGAAGAGCAGAAGTTTAGTTTTTTTGGGGGTTAAGGAGAAGACAGTGGTTAGAGAACCATTCTTCTATTGTGCTGAAAGCTTTTTGTGAGAGAAAATGAAGTTCGGATTGGGATGTGCCTGAACAGATGCTAGTAGAATCATCTGCATATTGAATGCAGGTAGAGGGTGGAGTAGAAAGATGAAGGTAGTTTATGAAAATGGAAAACAGTAGAGGACCTAATATGGAGCCCTGGGGGACACCTAGGGAAGTGGGAAGGAGGTCTGAAAGATGGTTTTGCCAGAGGACTGCCTGTTGTCTATTTTTGAGGTAGGATGTAAACCAGTTCATAGCAGGAATGTCAAGAGAGAGGGACTTCAAAAGGTGGAGGAGAAGTTGGTGATTAACCATGTAGAAGGCTTTTGATAGGTCAACAAAGAAAGCAGAGGTAAGGATATTTTTATTGCGATTCTTGTTGATACAGTTAGTAAAGGATAACAAGGCTGTGGTGGTACTATGAAATGGTCGGAAACCATGCTGACAGTTAGCTAGGAGATTATGAAGGAGTAGGTGGTTTAGTACTTGTTTGTGGATACACTTCTCCATTATTTTAGCAAGAGGGGAGAGTAGGGCTATGGGGCGAAAGTTGGAGAACTCAATGGAGTTTCCATCTTTGTGAAGAGGAATAATGTATGAGATTTTCCAGATTGATGGTATAGTGCCTTCTTTTATGGTTCTATTGATTAATATGGAGATGGGGTAGGCAATAGCTTTGGCTCCTATTTGGAGGAATTCTGCTGGTAGTTTGTCAGCCGAGGGGGTAGTAGGTTTTAATTTTTGGAGTAGGGAACAGATATAAGAAGTGGGTATAGGTTCCAAGTGGAATAATGGGGGAGGAGTGGAGTTAGGAATGGGGAGTTTAGAGGTGTCAGGGGTTAAATGGTTAGCTAGATTTAGTATAGAGGTAGTAAAGAAAGAGTTAAAGTCATTTGCTGTTTGTGTTGGGCAATCAGGGTTAGAGCCTAATGGATTAGGTGTGGCTGTTTTGCCTGGGGACAGAAGTGTGTTAATAGTTGTCCAAAATTTTTGTGGTTGTTTAAGGGATGATTGTTGTAATTGGATGTAAAAGTTCTTTTTATCCTGTAGGATAGCTTTTATTGTTACATTTCTTAGTTGTCTAAAGGTTTGGTGATCGGAACTATTCTTTGTGGAATGCCACTTGCCTATACAGCTAGGCAACAACCTGTATGTTACCAGATGGGTAACTAACTGGCCCAATGATAGTACCCACTCAGTCAAAGTAGTGGAATCCACCTCTAGTAGTAGAGTCTTCCAAATCGGTGTACCCCAAGGATCAGTCTGGGGGCTTCTACTGTTTCAGATATACTTATCTGAGCTACAGGACAAAAGCAGTGGTCTGTGGCTGACCAGGTGTACAGATGCTTGCAAGCTGGCCACTGTCTTACATTTCCCTACTGATGTGAGCATCCCCAAGAGGCCCACACCCATTTAATGGCTGGTGCAAGAAGCATTTCTGCAAACTGAATGCCAGGAGATGCATCATTCTCCCTGTTGTGGCAGATGTCACCCACACTAATTATGACAGTAATAATGTACTGAGCATGCAGTCAAGTGTGAGGCGACTTGTGCACCAAGTTTGGTAACAACCTGACAGTTTCCCACCATGTGGGCACCATTGTATTGAAGCCTGTCTACATGGGCTGCCTCACAAATACTAGTATGTTATCCAGGAACCAGGAGGCCACAACATCCTTGTACTCCACCCTTATCAATTGCTTTAGCAATTACAATGGCTCCTTTGGCATGTACCTTACCAAGCAAATGCAGCAGTTGAAGAGACCAGAGGTTCCTGACCAGGCAATTCCAGTGTCTGCAGTACCTATCCTATACAGGCAGGCTGAAAGCCCTGTCCCTGTACTCGGTCTCATACAGACTGATCATAGATGACCTGTGTCTGGCATACAAGGCCATGTCCAAACTAGCCTTGATGGTGTTTCTGCATATCTGTAAGGCAGAATGCACTCATGCATCATGCACGCAAGGGCCTCACCTGGTCTGTGACATGTATAGTACTTGTTGGCAGGATAGTGTAGTGTCCCACACAATACACTGTCTGTAAAATACACTCCATCCCCATGTCTAGCAGTGTACATATATAGCCTTCTTGAAGAACAAGTTGGATGACTGTATGGGAAACAGATGAGACACCTCTGGGATCCCATGTGTGTCTCAGCTGGACAAGGGAAACAGGTGCTGGCTTGGAAGGGGCATGGGTGAAAGTCTGGACCAGGCTTATGAGGGCATCAGGACCAATAGTCTGGTATCATCTTATGAGGCTATGCTCTTAGTACTTTACATGTTTCCTGTATGTATTGCAGACTTTCCTGCAATGTTGTCTGAAATGAATCCCTGTGAGTCTGAACTGTGTATGTGCTGCATTGATAGTGTATAGTCTTGTCCCCTCATCAGTTATCATCACATATCCTTACACCTTGTCATTGTGTGTGATCTGTATAGCAGTCAGTCAGCTCTTACAGTACGTGCATATGCACTTGGTGACACTGTATAGCTCACTCCAATAGCCTTGGTCTTGGCCACAATTACCATTTTGCTACTAGGCCAATCACACAGCAGGATTTGTCACCCTTTGTTGTGGGCCTGACAGTAGGAATGAAAGAGATGGATTGCAGCAGGCAGAACTACTGTAAGGTCTTCCCTGAAAGGCCCATAGGTGTTACAGCTGTGCCAGATTGTACCAGGAGTGTCTGTGTGTGTGTGTGTGTGTGTGTGTGTGTGTGTGTGTGTGTGTGTGTGTGTGTGTGTGTGTGTGTGTGTGTGTGTGTGTGAGCAAACATAATACTGCAGTGTATTAATTTACATATGTTGTGTTCCCCTCACAGGTGAACACAGGGGTTGGTGTCTCTCCCCCTCATAACCTGATGTCAGTGTCTTAGCAGTCTCGCATGATGATGGTGGTCATAGTGAGGCACAGGTAGGGTTGTCAGTGCCTGGATCTGTGCCATTGTTTGGAATCCCACTTTCACCCACCATGTCCCTGCACACAGTCAGTATGCCCACACATGCCCAGTCCCCAGCAGGTATGGATAATAGACAGGTTAAGGGTGGTGGCATGGAACAGGCTAGTGTGGTGAGTATGGTGAGTGTGAGTGTAGACACCAGCAGTAGGCAGAGAGCAGGAGAGGTCACACACCGGCAGATGGATAAGGGTGCTCAACAGAAGACTGCTGCCCATCAAGCCCTTGTCACAAGTGCCACTGCAGGTGTCACCAGACACATGTTACAGTCCATCATGGAGGCACAGGCACGTATAGACTGCAACACCAAGCAGATGTTCAGGGTCATGAATGCAGTACTTTCTGTCATGCGTGACAACCTCCACCGCAGTTGTGATGCCATACGTCATCTTGCCTATGTTGTGGATAGCTGGGTGAGACATTGTCACTGCTCGACCGTGCAATGTCTTTGCTTGGGCATGTGGTGGGATTAAGGCATGGGCCAGGGTGATGTAGGTCAGTGACATGATCAGCCCTGAGCCCACATGGCTGTGCACATTCACAGTCCCATAGTGGCAGTACCAACAGCATTACTGAAAAGAGGGTGCTTTCCACACCACACAAGAGCAGGCCATAGGCATGTTGCCCTTGCCGGTCCCATCAGAGACACGGGTCCAGCAGACAGCAGTCACCATTAGGGAGTAGTACTGAATCTGTCCTTGTGCCAGTGATACTCCTGGCAGAACCAGTTACTGCATCCCTGCCAGGAGATGGTGAACCGTACATCCTGCCATGTACAGTTCACACCTGTCCAGCATATCCCTGTGTCAGCATCCATATTGCTTGCTGGTGTGCAGACAAACACTCACACATCCCTATCCCAGGCCAGTCACCACCAGACATGCACAGCTCCTCTGCACGGCCCAGTTGAACATCTCACCTCCAGACACACATACACACATGATGTCAGCCATATGGCCCAGCTTAGGCATCTGGCAATCCAACACCACACACTGTGCATGTGATGATACATGTGCCACAACCCTGTTATCTATACTATTGATGCACGAACATGTTCCTATGGGTCTGATGCATAGGGTGACTATGGTACAGTGTACCAATATCAAGCTGTGCAAGGTGCTGTCTGCCTGCAGTGGTTATGGGTACACATCAAGGTGTATGTACCTTGTTAGCCATGATACACTATTACTGTGTATGACAGGTTTGGGGTATGCATTCCTGACACAGGCAAGCCTGTGTTAGTCCAGCCTGAGACTCACCAGCATGTGTGTCTGGTCAGCCTGTGTTAGACTAACCTGACAATCACCAGCATGTGTGTCTGGTCAGCCTGTGTTAGTCTAACCTGACACTCACCAGCATGTGTGTCTGCTATCTCATATGCATGTCTGGGCCTGTCATGCTGGTAGTGCACACAGAGTCATAGTCCTGTACATGGGGCAGCTGATGAATGGCTGAGCACAGTCCCTACCTGCAGAGTCTTATGAATGATAGCACTAGATACATAACACAGATTGCAAAGAGGTACTGTAGTGTGGCAGTGTCTTCCACTACTATTGAAGTGGGTGACAATTGCAGGGACTGTTAGGATTGGCAATGGTGGGCTCAGTGGCCCTTAACACATTAGAGCCAGCTCACACATGCACATCGCTGCATGGGGACATACATTGAGACACATATGCACATGGAGGTGACACTTATCAGAGTAAATGACCTACCCATCTATTAATGTACAATACACTGTGATATGCCCATTGCACCACAGTGGCTTAGTGTTAGAAACTGTGTAACTGTGCTTGTATGGTGGATGACATCTATGTGAGCTGACATTAGGTTGGCAATAGGGAGTTAGCAGGCACTCAAAATGGTATAGTAATCACATACACACACTGAAGACAACCACAGGGGCTGTGCATACAGAAACACATAGACTTTTGCCAGTAGACATATTAGCAACCTGTATCCAGTTGTATGTACTACAGTGCTGTGTACACATACCATGCTCCACATATATTATATGCATGGGACATAACACGCAACCTCTCACAACAGGTGCTCTTGCAAATGCATTCATGGATGGTGGGATAACCCACCAGACCTAGGAATTGGTCTCATCTACTGCTTCTTTATACCTGCACAACTGATAGTGTGACAGACTTTGTATCAGCATGATGTGTCAGTCAGGTATGATGTCTGATGCTAGCATGTGTGTCATTATGGTAACTGTGACATATTTGGCTATGATATCGCATGAATGCTCATTGTCAGGGGACACAGACCAAATATAGGTTGCAAACATGGATATCCCATGTCCATCTGTACAGATGACAGGTATGGGCTGTATAGTGTTACATGGTGCATGTGAGGCAGATGCAATTAACAGGGTCTTTAAAGTAATATCATGGGTAGGGGGTCAACAGGCCATAAAATGGTATAACCTACACAAACAGCCACAAAAGATAAGTTTCAAACACTACTATAGTTGTCAGTATTGAGATTAGAACCCCTACCCATCTAACTATTTCCACTATTGTATTACTCAGTTATTGCACACTCCATGGAGTTTAGAGGGCTGACAAGTGTATACAGGTACATCTAGGGTGAATGACATCAGCAGGCCTTGTAAAGTAAGGCAATGGGACATGTACTGGGTGGTACACACCTCAAAATGGTATAACCCACACCCCCAGAGGATATCAGTCATTCACACACACACACACACACACACACACACACACACACACACACACACACACACACACACTGTATCACAGTTGCCAGTATTGAAATTAGAATCCCTACCTATCTAGTTATGTAAAATACAGTGTTATGCAGTTATCATATGTGACACAGAGCTTGTAGGATTTTCCGGTGTCACAAGGTATGTCTAAGGTGATTACATCAAGAGCCTTTGTAAAGTATGGCAATGAGAAATGTACTGGGTGGGAAGGGCGTCAAAATACCTTACCCTACAAACATACACACATCTTCACACACACACATTTTCCACAACTGAGTGTAGAACCTCTGCCTATCTAGTTATCCATACTATACTGTTACTTAGTTATTACAAGTGCCACAGAGCTTACAGGGTTGAGTGCTGTCCAAAGGTACTTCTAAGGGCAATGACATCAGCAGGACTACTAAAGTAGGGCACTGGGAAGTGTTGTAGGTGGGAAAGTCCTCAACATATTTCATCTTACAAACATACACACTCTTGCCTATACACTTATAGACCTTTACACACATCTGCTGGACCTGAGCGTAAAACCCCTGCCTATCTAGTTATTTCTACTATAGTGTTACGTGGTTATTGCATGTGTTGTATAGCTTACAGGGCTGACACGTGACCAATGGTACTTCTAAGGTGACTGACATCGGCAGGACTGCTAAAGTATGGCACTGGGTGGGAAAGTCCTCAAAATACTTTATCCTGCAAACATACACACTTAAAAACCCTTGCGTATACACTTATATACACACACATTTGCCAGACCTAAGAGTAGAAACTCTGCCTATCTAGTTATTTGTACTATAGTGTTACACAGTTATTGCACATGCTGCAGAGCTTATAGGGATGACAAGTGCCCAAAGGTGCTTCTAAGGTGAATGACATCAGCAGGACTGCTAATGTTGGGCACTTGGATGTGTACTGGGTGGGAAAGTCCTCAAAATACATCAGCCTACACACACACACACACACACACACACACACACACACACACACACACACACACACACACACACACACACACACACACACACACACACTTGCCAGAACTGGTAACAGAACCCCTGTCTATCCATTTTTTTGTACTATACTGTCACATACTTCTTGTATACACCACAGAGCTTACAGGGCTGGGGCTGTGCAAAGGTACTTCTAAGGGGAATGACATCAGCAGGACTGCTAAAGTAGGGCACTGGGAAATGTTGTGGGTGGGAAGGTCCTCAAAATATGTCATCTTATAAACACACACACTTGTATACACACTTATGTACACTTGCACACACACTCACACACACACATATACACATGTTTCTGGAACTGAGAATAGAACCTCTGCCTATCAAGTTATTTGTACTATACTGTTACATAGTTATCGCATGTATCACAGAGCTTATAGGGCTGGGGATGTGCAAAGGTATGTCTAAGGGGAATAACATCAGCATGACTGCTAAAGTAGGGCACTGGGAAGTGTTGAGGGTGGGAATGGCCTAAAACTGTTTCACCTACAAAAATCACCCACTCACTCTCACACTTAAATTTGCCAGGACTGAGATTAGAACCCCTACCTATCTAGTTATTTGTATTATAGTGTTACACCGTTATTGCACATGCTACAGAGCTTATAGGGCTGATAAGTGTCCAATGGTACATCTAAGGTGAGTGACAGCAGCAGAGCTTGTGAAGTAGGGCAATGGGAAGTGTAGTGAGTGAGAACAGTCTCCTAATACCTAGATGTACACAACACACACACACACACACACACACACACACACACACACACACACACACACACACACACACACACACACACACACACACACACACACACACACACACACACACTCTCACACAGGCAGGTGATGTGACATTATAACCCCAACCTCAGTAGTATTACACAATAAAGCTGGCACATACGACTGGTTACATCCAGTATGCCACTATTCACAGCAGGACATCACTCTATGCCATTCAGGGTATCTGTGTGTGTGTGACTCACTCTGTGTGTGTCCTTGTGTCTCTGTCTCTATCACTGTCTGTCTCTCACTTCCCCACATCTATGTGTGTGTATGCTTGATGTATTGTTATATGTTGCCCATATACATGTCTCTGTATCACACACAACAGATGCAGATATATCACATATGGGCCACCTACACCTAGCTTAGGGTAATCCTGTCTGATGGGTGTGTGTAAGGACAGTTAAGGTGTACATAGCTGTCTGTATGCAAAGACATATATACACAATACAGTCATGTAGTCCAATGTGGGTTCCAACATGGCCTGTGATTCTCTAAGTGTAGGACCATGCCCAGTGTGACCTTCTATAGTGAGAGAGGGACTCCATTGCAGAGATAGGTGTACTCCCATCTGGGGCTTTGCGTGCTACAGCAATACTTCTCAGAAGTAAACATGACTTTCCTAGGGGGTACTGGGTCTGTTTAGCAGACATTCTCTGACATATCTGTAGTCTGACACTGCAGTGTATTGTGTCATTACCTAGTGACAGGCATCCTCAGATCATCACAGTGCTTTACCAGAGTAATACAAGATGTATGATGCACAGACCAATATTATGAGCCCGGCTATATACATTCTTGCCCAACAAGGCCAGTTGGAAGGTGTGGCTACAGAAAGTTGAATGATGACGCTGTGTAAACAGTCCAGCAACTTGGTGATATACTGGCTGGGGATCTCCTGCTTGTGTGGTATCTTTCTTACCTGAGAAATAATATCCTGGTGTGGTCATACTTCTCAACTGTACATTTTTTGGCAGATTGTCCAGGTGTTTGCCTAGACATTTCATTCAGTCTACATACAATTGTGTTTTTATGGCAAGTTAGTTATATATAATTGAAGACTGACATTACAAAATAGTGACAAACATTAGTGATTCAGACTACATAACCTTCAGATAATTCCTGCTAAAGCAAAACCCCTCATTCTACCAACTTTCTCAGTATGTAAGGGCAATATTTACAACACATTCCTATCATTGAACCTTTTTCCCATTTTTATTTATGACCTTGTCCAGATGTCTTGCTGTCAGAGTTTGGGAGGTATGGGTGCAGAGTGCATTCTACTGTGCAGACATGTCCATTATATGTGTAGTATATTTGACATAGCACTGTGACTTCCAGGTATGTCAGTGGCAGAGCAGTATAGAGTAATGTGGTGAGCCACTGACAGACAGTTGTGCATAGGTAGGTGGTTTGCTATGATGTTAGTAGGGTATTGGCCCTGAAGCCCTTATAAATCACACAGATGAGAGTATAGCCAATGTTGAGACATGTCAGCACACAGAGCCTCTGTCCAGCAGGGACACAGGTGGGACCACAGGACTGTCTTCTGTGTTTCCTGTGTACTCATACAGGGAGCACATCACTACGACTATTGAGGCACTTGGCTTGCTGTTGACAGGGAGTGAATTCCACAGATGGGGGAGTGTGTGGTACATGTAATCTGTCACACCAACAAGCCATACAGATATCACAGCCCAGTTTGATGCTGTGCCTACAGGTTGATGGGGTGGACCTTGAGTTCCAGATGTGCTACAGTCCCATCAAGGCAGGGTCTGGATTGCTTTGTATACCAGACAAAGGTCACCTCAGCATAGTCTGTATGGCATAGGGTAGAGGGACAGTGTTGTTAGCCTATCTGTGTAGGGTAGGTGTTTGGGGATTAGGGTAAGGCCTCAGTGTTTGCAACACTCTGATGTGTGGAGTCTACATGGCCTGTGGTGTGTAGGTTTGTGGGGTTCTTGTGTGATTTTGCATCTGAGTTGTCCATTGTTTGGGTTTTGTTTGGTTGCAGACCTCCACTTACATGGGTGTGTGTTGTGTATTTGCAGGTGATGTTTACTGACCCCTTACACTGCATGGTACCTATGTTACTGCACAATCTGTTCTGGTGTGCACATTCTCCATTTATCTGGCCAGTGGTTCCCCTTCCACTTATGTGTGTCTCTTTGTCCTTCTGTAGTCCAGTCACAGGCTTTGGCCACAGTGGCTGCTGTTATGTATTTGTAATTCTGATGTGGGTGGGGTACATGCCGTTACATCGCACATAGTGTTGTGGAATGCACACCTCTGAGTGTACCTATTTAGCAGGTTGTCCATCACTGCACAACTCAATTTGCTGTGGTCCTTAGACGGTTTCTGTTGCTATATGTTATTATGAGGCTACATGTGGGCCTAGCTATCAAACCATCACAGACTGACATCTGCACAGGCCAACATATGACAGTCAGACAAAGGCCCACACATGGGGATGGGGTGTTAATTGTGTTCTGCCAAACATAGACAGTTGGGAGATTGGTTTGGTAATTGCTTGTTTGCTCTTATGGGTTTGATGTTTGCTTCCCCACTTTCTGCCATTGTTGTTTTGACATGACCCTTTTTTGTTTGGCAAATAGTTGGCAGGCAAATGCAATATTAGGACAAGCAGAACATATATAAAAGGCATACATGTGCTCCTTCTGTGACAACCTGTGTCATTCCAGGAGTATGGCTGTTTGCCACTGATATGTTGTCAGTGCTGACACAAAAAGGTGACTGTCTTTTATACACTGGCAGTACACTGACCTTCAGGTACCTCAACTTCTGAGAGCCAGACATCTGGACAAAGCCATAAGTTATTGGGGGATGGAGGCCCAAATGTATGGACCATTTTTAAGTATTGGCTTTACAAATCTAGAAAGGTGATTCAATAATAGGTTTCACATTAGCATGCATGTTTCTATGGTTATGCAGTCTGACACTACATGTCATTATTTTCTGACCTTAGTCTTGTGTGATTTGCCAATGAATTGCCAGGCAACCACTATTTCAGGTTATACAGACCACAATTATGATCCAAACCTCTGGATATTGTGCAATAGGTCTGTACAGCTGAGAGGTATGATAGCCATTGTGTAGGTTACTCCAAGCTGTGTACTGTCCATATGCGTGGCCCCCTGTCCATAACCTGTACAGTTTTTGTGCATTAACAGATATTGACATCTGGACAGTCTGTACATCTCCTACTGTAGATGTGATTGACATGCATAATAGTTGGCACTGCAGTTCTCTGAACATGGTCCTGTCAAAGACAGCACTGTACCTAGGCCACTGCAACACAGCAGCCAGGAGTAGTTGCTGGCCAAATCTTGACAGTATTAACAGCACATATACATTGCTCATTGGCCTCTGCATATTGTGGACATGCAACAAATTATCATGTGTATTTGGGACACCCCTGGCAATATGTGCTCTGCTGCTATTTCCCTGCAAACATACCTGTTACTACATTCTGTGGGAATATGGGAGGACACACCTGTCAACTGTACACATTTGAATAGACTGTGCTGATATGTGCTTAACATTTTGGTTCTATTTAGCATACTATTGTGCCCTGTCTTGGGGACTAGAGGCATATCACTAAAGACCACAGGTCAGATTGTAATGGCACACATTTGAGTTTCAGACTTCTTACCCTTCAGAGCCTTACTGCAACTCCATGTTGAAGTGAATGACTTGAGACATACCTCCCTGGACTACATGAAAAGAGACATGGAAGAGCTCTCAGACCATGTGGCCCAGGTAGGTATGACCCTAGCCCTAAGCAGCATCCTGCCTTCACCCAGAATGATACCACAGTATAAGGACAAAATGATTGACTTCAACAATTGGCTAAGCTTCTGGTGTCATTCAAAGGGGATCCAGTATCTGTCTGCCTGGGACGACATGATCGACAAACCACAATGCTTTGCCAGAGATGGTCTGCACCTGTCACCCCTGGGATTCAGGTTACTGGCTAAAGCTCTTGCCACCCCTATAGTGCCTTTTTTAGGCAAGGTTCAAAGGACAAAATCACCACTGTAACAGATACAAGCATGCAAAATCTGACTGTAATGCTACTCAATGATAGAAGACTAAACCTCAAAATGCACTCTCTTGAGGCACTCCTAAAAATGGAGAACATTGATATCTGTGCAGTAACTGAGACCTGGTTCAAGGCTCCAGAGAGCACCCCTGCAATACCAGGCTACAACTCTTACCACACTTTCCAGCCACCAAACCAAGACCGAAACACTAAAGGTGGAGGAGGGTCCATATTCACTAAGGATATTCACACCTCCAGGCTAGTTGCCCAACACAATGCATCTGAAATTCTCCAGGTACAACTAACACTATGTAAAACTGCAATCCAGATTGTAGCTTGCTACAGATCCCCCACCATGCCCCAAGATTCTCACTACACCTTTCTAAACATACTGGAAAATATTAAGATACAACCAAACACCCTAATACCGGGTGATTTAAACTACCCTGCCATTAACTGGGAAAACTACTCAGGTGCCAACACCTTTTCCCAACGGTTCTTGGAATTCATAAATTCCAATGCCCTAGATCAATTAATCCATTGTCCCACCAGGGGCTCCAATATCCTAGACCTGGTCATTACCAACATGGGAGATAGATGCTCCACACCAGTGGTCACCCCCTCATTGGTCAGGTCTGACCATAAGGTAATCACCCTTGACATCCACATCCCACCCCCCAGTAAGGAAACCTTCATAAAAAACTTCTCCAAAGCCAACTTCATGCTACTCAAGTCAGAAGTGACAAACTTCATGACACCCATGCAGATGGGAGCTGAAAGTTCGACTGCTGAATCCTACACTAAGACATTGTACAAGTACATCCACTCGTGCATGAATCGTGCCATCCCAAATAGAACCAAGATGCTCTCCTCCAAAAAAAGGAAGCCGATCTGGTGGGCCCCTGCCATAAACAAACTATACAACAGAAGGAAGAAACTGTTGCAGAAAAGAGGAAAATCCCAGGATGCAAAAAACTCCCTTACCAGCCTCAGTAAGAAGCTGAGATCTCTCATAAAATCCTCCAAAGCTAGTTACAAAAATAAAATTGCCAAATATTCCAAAGACAACCACAAGGCATTCTATAGTTATGTCAAGAATCTAAATGGCAATGCTCAGATCTGCTCTGAGCTACAACAGAATGGCATTAAATATACTAATCCCAAGGATATTGCCAATATCCTGGCAGATCAATTTAGTGCCAACTTCACCCCCTTCTCACCCCCTAAAGGGCCCATCTCAATACCAAAAGATTGCCAAATTCCGGTAATCATGGCTAGACAGGTAGAAACTGCACTCTCCAAAGCTAAGAATACAGCATCCATGGGACCAGATGACATCCCGGGCTGTGTACTACATGAACTACAAAATGAACTGGCACCTCACCTAAGTGTCATGTCTAATCATAGCCTCACCTCAGGCTTCATGCCCACTAAGTGGCGCACAGCTACAGTCATCCCACTCCACAAGGGGGGATCCACCTTGGATCCCAGGAACTACCATCCCATCAGTCTGATGAGCCTGATCTGCAAGGGCATGGAACGCATTATCATGGAACTTATAAACAAAGACATTGGCAACCTTTAAACACTGGACCCCACCCAGTTTGGGTTTGCGAAGGGCTGATCTTGTCTCCTGAACCTGATTGACTTCTTTGAATCAGTCTCCAGAGCTGTGGACAAGAGTAAGGTGGTCCACACAGCCTATCTGGACCTTGCCAAGACCTTCAACACAATCCCCCACTCTGGAATCATAGATAAACTTACTAAGCTGGGCATAAATCCCTACATCACCCGATGGGTTGCCAACTGGCTTACTGACAGAACCCAGACTGTATAAGTAGCTGACTCCAAATCCAGCTCCAGACAAGTGGAGTACCTAAGGGTTCAGTCCTGGGACTGTTCTTGTTTGGCATCTACTTCTCTGAAGTACAGGCCAACACTAAGGGACTCTGGCTAACAAGTTTTGCAGATGACTGCAAACTGGGAGCCACTATTGAATCCCATATCGATATGAATATTCTACAAAAGGGTCTTACAGAAACAGATGCTTGGTGCCAGAGCCATGGGCTCAAGCTTAATGCCAAGAAATTTATAGTTATCCCCTTTGGGAAAAAACATGCACCCATGAATTACCACATAGGTGGCAGTACACTAAATACCGAAAGTGTGATGAGAGTCTTAGGGACACAAGTGGACAGTGGTCTCACCTTCGATAACTACATCACCACAACAGTCAGGCAATCCTATGTGGCACACCTCATCACTAAGGGCTTTTCATCCAGAAAAAAAGGAGGGTATTGTCCCACTGTACTCATCCCTCATTCGACCCATTATATATTACAACGCCCCATTTGGTATGTACCTCACAAGACATCTGCAACAGCTGGAAAGGCCGCAGAAATACCTCACTAAAAGAATCACAGGCCTAAAGCAGATGCCCTGTGCTGACCGTCTAAGAAAACTCCAGCTATACTCTGCGGCATATTGTCTACTCAGAGGCGATCTCTGCTTAACATACAAGGCCATGTCAAACCCTGAGCTGTTGGACATGATCCACTTAAAGAAATGCCAATCCCTCAGAGCCACCCATTCCAGGGATCTAAACCTTGTCATCACAATGAACAAAACATGCTGGAGGGACAGGTTCCTGACCCAGAGACTCCCCATACTTTGGAATAGACTGCCCATACATGTCAAGCAGAGCGCCTCCTTGGCCCTCTTCAAAAGGAACCTTGATGATTGGATGGGAGATAGGAAATTCACCCCGGGGATCACATCAGTCACCCTGCTAGACAGGGGTCCAGGGAAGTAAATACTGTGGGAAGAAATATCCAGGGAATTGTTATGGCTAGGCTTGTATAGGCCCTAGGGCCAATAGCCTAGTACCAGCCTATGAACCTATGACCTGCTGTGCTATCACTTTGTATGTCTGTAGGGGGGTATTTTATCATTGGGATTCCAAAAAGTCCAGCACAAATGAAGTGGATAAAGTTGCATTTATTTAATGTAAAATGTGGCTAACCCCATAGAATTTTTAGGTATTTTATCATTGTCACAATTTGTGGGCCTTTGCCAGACATTTCTTTATGGTTTTCTACAGCTGACTTGCTGGATGAGGCTGAGGAGTGAGTATGGGACCCTCACACTGACATCTATGCCTGTGACCTATGGCTCCCCAGTTAGTTGCCCCCCCACACACACATATACTGCAGTGGGATTTTTCATCTTGAGTACTGCTGCATAGTGAAGGGAGGCCAGTACTGGGCAAACATTTCCTGGTGTCCCACAGAGCTGTCAGTTGTCTGCTGTTATCTCAGTAGGCTACCCATTCCCTTGTATGCATGCAGCAATACCATAGGTATGCTACCAAAACATACTAATACATTCATTAATTGTTAAGAAGACTGACTTACCTTGTGCCTGTGGCAGTTGTGTGGTTGGTGCTTGAGGGCTGCCTATGTCAGATGCATGCAGTACATTGGTAAGTTACAGGTAGTGTGATGTGTGTGTCATCCATTTTACTGTGTGTGCAAGTCACAGAGAGGTGTCAGTCCCCGGGTGCCTACAGTGTCAGTGTGTGTGCTATGCATTTCCTCTTTGCCAAGGCAAGGCTATACTGGGCACGTCTCCATCTGCCTACAGGAGCTGACTCAGGGGGTTCCTCCTCTGAGTCCATCTGTGTCTGTGGGGACCTTAGCAATGGTGGGGGGGCTGTGGGGCCCTTCCCCGTGCTGTTCCTGCTGCAGCTGTTTTGGCAGGATCATATTGTGTAGGATGACACATACTATGAACATGTGTGTACATGTGGCTGGAGAGTACTGCAAGGCTCCACCTGATATGTCAAGGCAGCGGAACTGTGACTTGAGCATCCTTAGCACACACTCTATAATGATCCTGGTTTGTGTGTGTGCCTCATTATGGCATTCTTGAGTGGGTGTGTGTGCATTTCTGATGGGTGTCATCATCCATGGCTCCAGTGCATAGCCAGCATCCCCCACCAGATGGCCATACAGGATGTTCCCCCTGGCAAATCCCTGATACAGCTGTGAGGAATGCCAGATGTGGGAATCATGACAGCTACCAGCACACACATTCATGATAATCCCCTGGGCATTGCACATGACCTGGCCATTGATGGAGGAGAAGCCCTTGCAGTTTATGTAGACCCTATCCTGTGCACCGTGTGGTGCTTTGATGTGGATGTGCATGCAGTCTATGGCACCCAGTACCTCTGGGTAGTCTGCTACACAGTGGAAGAGGTGCATATTGCTGTTCAACTCCTCACAGGTGCTGGACAAGTAAATGCGCTCACCAGCATGTGGTAGCATGGCATCCAGGAGCTGGTGGAGTACTCCGGATGCAGATGCCTGTGAGACCCCCATGATCTCCCCAGTAGGTACCTGTAGCTAGTATTCTTAAGGCTACACATAACTTGGTATCCATTGGGATGGGTTCCCCTCTGTTGGTTCTGGGTCTGAGGTAAGGCCAGCACAGCTTGATGAGTAGCTGAAGTATGTCTCTGTCCACCCTGTAGAGCTCTACTATCTTCAGATCATGTAGCCCCTGGTAGGTTACCCTGGGTCTGAACACTCTTCTCCTCCTCAGTCTGCGGTGGTTGCCAGCATTACCCTCCTCACCACCCTCAGCCTCTAGCACAAACTAATGTATCAAAGCGACAGCAGCCCCTAACATTTTGTCGGTTAAAATTCCCCCAAGTGTGTACACCAATGGCACAGAGTTTGTGGGAAAAAACAGACTGAAAGGTGTTTGCACAATTTACACTGTTGTGCTGCAGATGCTGCTTGTATGATTGGCTGGCTATAATACATTCCACCTGCTTGTTATTTTATTTGTACTTGATTGCTTTTATTCTGCTAGTTCCCTTTTTTTTCCCCTTCCTATTTCTGCCCCTTTCAAGCCCCGAGGAGCGCCGTGCAAACCCGGTGCCCAAATGTAAACAGTCGTGATATTTCAATTTTTTTGTTTTTGTTTTTGTTTTAGACCCGGTACGCACCACGCAAACCTGTTTAGCTAAAGTAAACACTTTGCAGTAGAAATGGCCCTCCCCTGGACATGAACACACTCTTCATTTCATGGAAAAAGTCAGTACAGCCCCGGACACACACCCTTGTTTAGCTGTGCTTAGCTAAGCTCAAATGGGAGCCATGGAGCTCTAATGTGTTTACACCAAGAATGACACACCCCCTTTTCATGTCAGCTGCTTCTTCTTACACTGCAGAATTATAGCTCCTACATGGTTAGGTGCATTTGGACAAGGTCTCCCCACTTTGGAACTCATTAAGATTTCCTCATTTGCATACCCCACTGCCGTAGTCCCTCATTACACTACTACACCACAGCCTTTCTCCTTAGCAACTACTTTTCTCTGTTATTGTTTTGATTCTGCATGCCATAGACTGTAATGGCAAAATGCAGATTTCACTTAAAGTTGTCTTTTCACATTCTTATTTTTGGCACGATTTCATTTGGGCTTCACTGCCCTAAGCTTAAACGGCTGACATTGGCCAAAAAAATGTTGATTTTTATTATTTTGCAACTCTTTTCCATGCCAATGGCCATATTTTTGGCCATTGGCATGCCTAATGATTATAATACATGCTGTACTTTGGGCTGCAATGCCTCCATTTTGATTTTTGCAAAAATGTATTCGGCTAGTAGCCGAATACATTTCTGCAGCAGACACTATTCTGGCATGAATGCCTGCTGCTTCCTGAATCACTAATTTACCTCATTTGCATGTTTTTCACCAGCAAATGAGGTAATTAACATTATTCAGTGGTCTTATTGCCGGAATAGTGCTGGGAGGCTTGTGCACCCTCCCAGCCTACTTTCTTGAATCTCAGAGGCTCCGAACTCCATGTTCAGGCCGTGCCACTATTCAAACATGGGATTTTACATTGCTGAATCCCGGGGCTTGTATGATTCCTATGATTCAGCTTCACAATATAACAAACTGAAAATATGCACTGTCAGCAATAATTTGCTAGATGACTGTCACACGAAGCAACATTCTGCTACAACTACTCATCCACAGAAAGATTTATAAAGGTGAGTTTTGGTTACACAGAACCAGAGCTGTCTCTTGACATTTTGTTGTCTAGGATAAATATCTCAAGTTGGGCTGTGCCAGCCTTTTAACCATAGTGCCTTAGTGCACGTCCATCCTGCATTCATACATTACAGGAATACAAACACAGATAATTTGTTCTAAAACTGTGCCATTGGTAACTTTGTTTTTACCTAAGGCAGCTGAATGTTTCTTTTATATTGTTTTCAAATATTTATATATTTTATTTATTTCCTTTATTATCTGGAATAGGCTGATTGAGCAGTCAAAAGGCCCCTTTTCAGCAACAACCTGAACAGAAAAGCTTCAAGACCGAAACAATTAACAGAGAAATACATTGCAGCTTGAAGTAGTAATAATGTATGGATTTCATGAGGTGATTATCTGAAACTGCTTTATTGTAGACCAGTGTAGACATACCTTTTTTATTCTCTGGAACAAAAATGAAAGACACATTCTGCACCAGAGCTACAGAAAAGGAAATGGACCCGCAATGAGTTATGGATTGGTGGCAATTAGAAAGAAGTAGTTAGGGCAATAAAGTGACAGAAGATATGGGATGAATTTCAAAGAAAATGTAGCTAAAACAAAATGGAATTGTTAACTAATTCACTCAGTAATACCTGAGGTTTAACTTTGGAGGATCTCACTCACTGAGTTAAAATGCTTGAGATCCAGTCTGCTGGAGAAACTCAAAAGTAATAATTTTTTACAAGAAGCAAGTCCTTCATGTGTGGTGCAAGTCCCCCTGTCCCCTCATACTGATACATATATATATATATATATATATATATATATATATATATATATATATATATATATATATATATATATACAGTCTTCATAATTGCACAAACAAGAAGAGACTAATCTCCTAAAATGAAGGAAACACTATCAGCACACATTTAGAAAATGTGCAGATAGTGATTTCCTAAAGCAAACAGAAATCAGAAAATTCAGCACCAGCCAGTTGAGGCTCTGGGAATAGATCAGAAGGGGCTGATGCTCTTGGGAGTGTAGGGAAGTCTCATAATTAATTATTTTCCATACAAAAGGAAAATTGTGGGAAGTCATACAGACTGCATGAGAACAGAAAGTGAGAGACAGAAAGAGAGAGAAAGAAAAAGAGAGAGAGAGAGGACAAGTGAGGGAGATAGAACACAAAAAAAATCATTATTGTAGGTGATAAAATGAAAGAGTTGAGAAGCAGTGATGCATGATTGAAGAGAATTCAAAATACATATAAGATTAGAACGGTGCCTAACTTGTAAATGAAGTGGCAGGTGTGTTGTTTTATGTCATATTCAGAGCCTGATCTAGCACTAGGCAACCAAGGCAGTTGCCTAGTGCCCAATGTCCAGGGGGCTGTCACAAACTTACATTTCTTCTTTAAAGACACACTCTGCATGTCTTCTTAGTAGCATCTGTGCATGAGTACATGATTTTTTGAAATGAGCAACATGGATTTTTTGGATGAACTTTATGAGGTTACTGGACTACTAAGAAGTAAGTGTGTGTGTAATGCCCTAGTTAAGGGTGACAGGTTAGTTAATTTAACCAGGCTCAAGCTCAAACACTGTACTTTAGTTACAGGAGACAAGAGCCTGAATCCTCTACACCAACTACCAGACTATTAATTTCAGTACATTTTCAAGGAATTGTGAAATGAGCATCAGTACATTTTAAATGAATTGTGAGCTTCAAGGGAGTGAAGTTTACTTTTGCTCATGCAAAGTCTGTTTTCAAAGTGCAACTGTTTTGTTTAGCAAATTGTCATTACTGTTTGTACTAAAGCAGAAAGCTGTGTTAGTAGCACAACAGGTAGTATGCTTGATTTTGATGCAGAAGTCTGTGGTTTCCACTCCCACACCATGTAGATGGATTGTTGATACTGTGTTGTACTTTAAGGGTGGGTGATGCAGTCCTGAGTGTGTTCTCCTTTGGATGCAATGGCTTGTAACTATGAACCTGTTGTCGGTTTGCCAGCCATTCCATATTGCAATATTAACAGCTTACTGATTTTTTTTATTGCCATCCATTCCCTATTGCAATATTAATAGCTTACTGATTTTTTAATGCAACATAGACAATTTAATCTTCAAGGGCAGCAGGCACTGAATTTGTAGATGAAACACTGAAATATAAAGGTGTTTGCTAGTAGCAGCCTCTTCATTAGTTACAGACCTCTTTCATGTGGAGTTACTTAGATGACTTTTACTTCTGCAGAGATTGTAAATATTGACTGATATTGCTGAATGTAATGACAGAAGTTTGAGGGGCCTTTTATAGTTGAAATGCTCTGAAATGGACAGTTTTTTCGTTACTGTCTCATACGTTTTGTTTCATTGCATACTGGAAAATGTTCAAAACACATTCTAACAAGTGGTGCTGTACTATACAAGGAATATAATTTAATACATCCAGAAAGGTGAATCAAAGAACACATGCATGTATGCATGGTCCTAAATGTGTGCTAAGGGCCTAACATTTGAAAACCGCTCAAAGGTAAACTTAGTCCACCACTGGCCAGATGCAGTTTTTTTGAATGTGGTTTCAATGCCATTTCAAGGGCAGCAAATTTTACTGTTAATGCTAAGTCTGTTTTTATTGTGAGACTGTATTGTTTTGTTTAGCAAATGTCTCACAGTGTTTATGCTATAAAATATGAGATAAAAGTTTTAAATTAAATCCAAATATATTAATCATTGTAAAAGTAAAGAAGAAGCTAGTATGCACACTGACGTGTTTGAACAGTATTTCTGCTGAGGAGAAATAGCAAAGTAATGGGACACTGGAATGGCAGGCAGCTCCGGGGGGGGGCTAGGGAAGTCTGTGGGGACTGTGCAAGGGGGCTGCTGGGGAGACTCTGATCCCTTACCCTGCCTAGAGCTCTATTTGACCATAATTCAGCTCTGATCATATTTATTATTAGTGAGGAAATGATGAACTTCAGCATAATTTGTTGCTTTATAGGGAGAGACTATACAGAAAAAGAAAGGCTGTAAGAGAGAAAGATGGATGTGAAAAAAAGAAAACACTACAAAGAATATGGGAGAGTGAAATAAAGTAAGAGATAATTAAGAGCATGTTCTAATGTAGGAAACCGTTTTATCTTGAGTTTGAGAACTATGTATCTACATGTGACATTTAGACAAGTGTCAAATTAGATTTTTTTTGTGTTAGAAAGACTGGACACTGCCTAAAACAGAATGTTATAGGATACACGGGATGAAGGCATAGGATGAAGCTATGAGATTTTCTGAATTGATCCAAAGGCCAGGGAGACTGCTTTATTAGTATTCATCCCAAGATCATTGCTATTAAGAGAGGTAGTTATAAAAGCTTCATCAGTTTGCATGTATACATGGGTGGCGCTAGAGGAGGATGCACAAGGTAATCCCCCCCCCCCCCAGGCCTGTCCCTCATTAATTTATTTTTTCTGGTAAATCACTGAGGATTACTGTGAGTCAATAATGCCTCATTACAGTTTTATAGTTTTTATTGTTCAGAAAATGCACATCTGTGTAACACTTATTGTTCTGTTAACCTTTGAAGAGATTTGCTGTTGTCTGACGCTTATGTTAACAAACTGCTTCCTGTAATCAAAGGTATCAGCTTTGAATTCTTTCACCTCCATTTGTTGACTTTGAGCAATTCATTTAACCAGTTAAATCCTCCTGGGTCACCCCTGATAAGGAACACTTTGCCCATTGGGTTTACCTGGTTGACAAATGCATGAAATAATATTTAAAATTTGTCCTTTGTGTCACCCATTATTTTTGGCTTTGTCCAGAATTCTTAAGCAAATAGATTAAGAGGTATATTGGTCTGTTCTTTGTAAAAATTGTGGGTATAGTGGTACCCCAAAATGTTCAGATCTAAACCAGTCCTGTTGGCGTTATTTCATCAGACCAGAAATAGAGTAGCATGCAGTTCACACTGTTAAATTTGCTATGTAATGTTTTTGTCTTTATCAGTGCTCCTTTCCTTGGAGGGGTATAGAAAGCAAATATGTTTCATTGCAGTCTTAGTAGCTCAACAGGTAGCACACTCACTTTTGTTATTGAAGGCTGTAGGTTCTGTTCTCATGTCAGGTGCTTGGATTAATTTTTCCAATACTGACACTGCAGTAGAGCATAAGGGAAGTGCTTCACTCCTGGGTGTGTCATACTTTGGATGAGATGTTAAATCAAGGCCCTGTTTGCCTGATCTATTTGGTAGCTCAGAATGGAAATAACAGATCCCATAGCACTAATCAAAATAAGAAGGAAACGTTCTTCAGTGTCATGTTCAATTTTTCCCCAGTCAGTGTGAATACCATTTTGGGCCTCCCATGAATAGAAGCCAAGTAGGAGTTAGTAGGACTAACCCAATTAACAAAAAGTATAAATAAGTAGTGATTGCCAATATATCTGATTTATTACATTATATTTTTGTATTATGATTATTTTAATGCATGAAAATCATTAATTGGTTATGGCTATTATATCTCAGTGGACCTGCCACTGTAAAGTGATCTTGTAGGGTTTTTTTTTCTCAGTATCCACATCATCCTCCCTTTATACGAGTAATGCTAGACATAAAGAAATCATCCCCTGGATTTACTAATCTTCCATGCAGGACTAATCTAGTCCTGCATGGAAGTGGCAGTTTAAGAGGAGGATGGCAGTGCGCCATGCATATTAATGAAGGCGCGCTGCCTGAACTCCTAATGTTACACGGAGCATGGACAAGTGCAGGGGGTGTGTCTGAGAGCAGAGCTCTTATAATAAACATGCCCCTGCAAAGTAGAACAGAAGAATGCGTAAATAAATGAGCAAGACCACTCATAGATGTCTGCATATCCCCGCCAACAGTCCCCATGTGTTCAACAGCAACAGTACATTGAAATAAAATGAAGAAACCCTTGTGTTTATTTTTTTTTTAAATCCCAATTACAGCTAACTGTAGGTGAGCTGGTTTGCCCATCGCTTAGCTACGGTTAAAGCAGCTGAAAAGGCTAAAGAGGATAACAAGGAATATATACGCAAATGAAACAGCACAGCAATAGTGTAGTAGTTAGAGGATCCACCTAATGAACAAGCCATTCCCAGTTTGAGTCCCACTGCAGCACATATCATTTTCCATGTGAAAACTGTATATGAACTTATATTTGTATTTTTTTGCTGTATAACCTACATAATAACATTTAAATGTGAACTGGGGTACTGCATGAAATGCACATGTGAAGTGTCAGTGTCATAATGAATAGGGTACTGGTAAGTAGGTTTAAGCACAAATAAGCAGTAGTAAGCGTGTCTAAGTGCATTTACATGGGGGTAAGCATTGCCTACACAGATTAAGCAAAGTAAAAGCTGAGTGTAAGAAACAGTAACTGGAAGTTAGCAGTGCTTACCATCGCACAAACACGCTTACAACTGGTTTAAAGTGCTTTAATCACTCGAGATCCAACGGCCCATGTTCTGCCCAGAAACAAGATACACTGCCTCTGCAAGGCTCAAACTCAGGACCCTTTACACTATAGTCACAGTAGTTAACCACTAAGCCATCATAGCAATAAATAAGCATGAGGTATCAGCAAACTAATTCTCACTACAGGAAAATCAAACCAAACATGTGAACTGAATCTATGTACAGTGTGAAGTGGTATAACCTGCTACATAACATAAATATGTGAACTGGAATACTGCAGTAAGGCCAGATGTGAGGTGTTATTGCAATAAAGTGTTGAAGTTCCTAGGACCCCATACAGCGTACGTACACATTAATCAAGGATACAAGACACATAAATAACATGTAATGAAGAAGACATCAATGCCAAAAGGCAAATATCATGCAAATCAAATATTAAGCACTGCTTAGCGTTGCAGAGCACTGCTACCAGACTACTGGCAGGATACTACCAGTGGGAGAAAAAGTGTCAACCTGCAAAGTCTAATCTTAAACAAATGCATGTTTGTCCCTAGAGGGACGACCCCAAAAATTCTGCTAAAAAGAGTCCTCGGGGTAACATACCATGCCTTACAGGTAAACAAAGAAAGATAGGTATGTTCGCGGATTGAATGTGTGGGAACCCTGAAGATCCATGGCGGTGAAACAACTTACATGATGGGTCTTGAGAAGTGGAGAGTGGGCAATGTGTAGTGGTATGATGAGATTCGGATGGAACCTGTAGGAAGGATGATTGATGTGGAGGAGGGAGGGGGTGATAAGACAATATAGGCCGAGGCATGCCGGGGTTGGACGGACCCGTTCTTAATGGGACCACCCCATGGACGTAAGCGAGAAAGGAGGGGGAACAGGAAAGTAACTGAGACATTCCATTTCCCGTGGCAAAGCATGTTATGAGTAATATGTATGTTGCATAACCCATGGAAAAACATATATATGAAGTGGAGTACTGCTGATACAAAAGAACATATATATATATATATATATATATATATATATATATATATATATATATATCTATATATGGTTCCACTTCATATCATCGAATTATCATTTCATCAAATTCCAAATCATCGAGACCAAATCGTCGAAAACTCATATCATTGAAAACTATGAAGCAACTACAAATAACATTCCACAAAGTTTTTACTACATTTATGCAGGGGGGCAAGCCCCCTGCACCCCCACACCCCCCGTAAATAAATATACCAACTCCAAGGTCGCACTACAGTGGGAGAAAAAGGTAATTTCCTAACCCCACTGCAGTGCGACCTTGGAGTTGGTATCTTTAATGGGGGTGTGAGCCCCCCATATGGGGGTGCAGGGGGGCTTGCCCCCCTGCATAAACATAGTAAACAGTGTCTGGGATGTTATTTTTAGTTGCTTTATAGTTTTCAATGATTTGAGATTTGATGATATGTGTTTTGGATGAAATGAGTTTTCGACGATTTGGTCTCGATTTGGAATTCGATGAAATAATAATTCGATGATATGAAGTGGAACCATATATATATATATATATATATATATATATATATATATATATATATATATATGTATATATATATATATATATATATATATATATATATATATATATACACACACACACACACACATATATGACCTAGAGTACTAGTATCATTATGCATAAAGCAGTAGTCAGGTTAAGCAGTAAGAAGCAGTAGTAAGCATATGTCAGCACTAGTAACAAGTTTAAGGCCGTATGCGCGGGTTTGTGCGAAGGTAAGCACTGCTAATTTCTGGTTACAGTGTCCTACACCCAATAAGCCTCTAAATTGCTTAATCTGTGTACATAGGTCTCAGCCTCTAAAGAGGCCAATGTGGAACACAGACCCTAACAATGTGTGACAAATGGTCAAAATGTGGAATACCGTATTTCTGCACTGTGCGAAATGTGCCATTGCCATGGAGCATGGTAGAACATCTGTAAAATTCAATAAGACACATCTCAGATCCAAAACCTTTATTTTATAATCTGCTATTCTAGCTTGCCAATATACCACTGAACAGCCTAGCTCAAATTCCCAGTTCCTATCTTGCTGGGCAACTGGACATACGCCACTGGGGTTTATGGACAGCATACACTGGCCAATAGGGGTATATACACCCCACCCACTGCTAGGATGAGTCCCTGCTGTATGTTGGAGTAGGCTGGGTCCTCAAGCCACTTATCACTGGCACATGCCCATGCCCATTTGGTGACAGTCAACATGATCAAATCACTTACAGCCATATTTTACACATCAAGTGGCTAGCCCTGCCACTGCACTCTGTTCATTCACTGATGTCAATAGGGGTTTGAAAATTCAGAAGAACTGCTTACATTTGTCTGCCAGGTGACCTGATTAACACTCTTTCAAGCTCTGCCCATTGTACACATCTGCTAATTCAATTATTTTCTTCCAGACTGTTTTTATTGGTCACAGTAAACCCATGGACATTTTTAAATGTAAGAGTATGGTGTCCAGAAATGTAGCCAGAAATTTATATTTTGTATCCATACCTCATACTGCTCCCACCACCACCCACACCATTTAAAAAGATGTACTCAACCTTGACAATGTTGCCCATATACACTCAGAAAGGGGCACACCGTTATCTTGGTGCATTCTTATATAACATAAGCATGCTCTGTAAAGCTTTATACAATAAACACTAGTTTAGATATTTCTAAACGTTCTGTATCATTGTGATAAAGTTTCTGAGAGATGTCTAGAAAAAGTCAGTACAGTGAGTATGCCCAGCTACACCCTTGATAGTATTTTTATTTACTGAAAACGAACCTGTTTTCCCATCCAATGTCACAGTATTATTTCTATTCCATTATTGATAATACCAGCTGAACCCTGCTCCTGGAGTATCTTTACTAAGACATCTACTTCCCCAGATCTTAAAAATGACTGACCGAAGATGCACGCTATATTATAAAAAAAAAACATTGTACTAAAATCCTGCAACTCCACATATATATTGTCCGCTATGAAACTAGGACATGAAAGAGCTGGGGTGCTGCTTAGGTTACCTAAGCCACAAGTGAGCTTATCGTTTCATTACCTGTCAGTTTGACACTACAGTGACTTCCACAAAAAAAGTTAAAATGTTTATTGAAAAATGACAATATCTTGTATTTATTTACATCTTTCTGCTTTCATCTCACTAAGCAATGCATAGTGAGATGAAAGGAGAAAGACGTAAATAAATATCTCACACTATAATATGTGAAGACAGCTAGAGTTACTTTGCTCACGAAGATCTGTGGCCAGACTCATTAGCTCCCTTCCTTCTGAGACTCGTTAATTGATTGGCTCATATATCTCATTTGCGATTGGCTGTAAATGCAGTGTGCAAGCCAATAAAAATCTGTAGAGCATAGCCAACACTGTGTAATGTGGATTGGCAGCAGAGAGATATGCATTGGTTTGTATACCGCAATGTCAATTGGCAGTAATTGCGGTACACAAACCAATCAGAATGCATGTAGCGGAGCCACAGCTGTTCAATGCGAAACAGCAGAGCAGTGGCTTCACTCATCATTAAATGTGGAGCATTCCGCATAATCCAGAGCACTTGGATGCTCAGCCTGTGTAGGTAGTGCTTACCCCCATGCAAACCCTCTTACAACTGCTCAAAAGTACATTAATCACACTGTATCCAATGGCCCTTGTTCTGCCTAGCAAAAAAATAAACTGCCTCTGCAAGGCTCAAACTCAGGATCCTGAGCACTACAGTCACAGTAATTAACCACCAAGTCATCATAGCAATAGATATGAATGAGGTATCAGCAAACTAATCCTCACCACAGGAAAATCAAACCAAACATGTGAAATGAATCTATGTACAGTGTGATGTTGGAGAACCTGCCACAGAACATAAGTATGTAAACTGGAGTACCGCAGTAAGTATAGATTTGAGGTGTTATTGTAATAAAGTGTAGAAGCCCCCCAGGTCCCCATACAGTGTGTGTGTACACATGAATCACAGATACCAGACAAATATATAACCTGTAATGAAGAATAAATCATTGCCAAATGGCAGATATAGTGCTAATTAACTATTAAGCAATACTAACCACAGCACAGCTCAAGTTAGTAAGTGTAAGCAATGTGTAAGGGAGCCAATTCAATCTGCCTAGTGGTATACCTCTTTAAGCAGTGCCAACCTCATGTAAGCAGGTCTGCCCATAGCTTAGCCTTTTTAAAACTGGCCAATCATGGGGAAGTGCGAGAAAATGGCCGTATTTAAACCCCACAAGCAGGAATACTACCCATAACTGGCTGCAGCTTCCTACTGCACGCAGAATGGCTGGTGTGGTTGAAGGCACTCAATTTAGATTGCAGCACTGGGGCATCCAGGAGTCAAAAATCATGGTATGGCTCCTGGTAAAACACCATGATCAGAGACTACTGCAGGGCCAGTACCAGGGCTTGCAGTGTAAAACGGAGGCCTGGGACAGTTTTGCTCGTGACCTCACCAGTGCCACAGGTATCCCCTGGACTGGTGAGGAGGTCAGGCACCACCATGCTGACCTGAAGCAGAGGAGGGGGGATGTACTGGAACAGTGGATCCAGGAGTCTTGGCAGATGCCCAATGCCCCAGGACTGAGTAAGTACTCATTCTACTAAGTAGTAAATAATTGCCTAGCTTGTGTATACTATGGATAGGTATGGCTAAATATCACTGCATTTCTCTGAAAGTTGCAGATGAGCAGGCAGCGAACCAGAAAGCCCATGATGCTAGGCTGCAAAGTCTGCATCGCAAGGCAGGTTAGTAATCAGTCTGCATGTACTGTCATAACAAATAAATATAAGAGCCTTAGAAAGTGTTGTACCAGTAGAAATAAATATGTAATAGTCTATGAATAAAGGTATAATCCCTGCAGTACTTCTGTTTACTCTTCTCTCATATGTTGGTGATCTGTTCCATACTATAAATAGTACTGTTGTATCTTAAGCAGTGTCATCCACATGGTGGTATGCAGAAAAAATGGGCATGAAGTCCTGCATAACAATGTTAGAAGTGCCAAGAGGTCAGTTATATTGTACAAGTTAGGGAGACAACTTTACATCAATTCTTTGATAGCACGGTGTACTGTGATGTTAGCTATAATATTTTGTCACACACTGCAGGGGTTTGAATCCTAAGTCATTCCTCTCAACCTGGAAACATCAAAAATCTGGACAAGGCCCATGAAAAATAGGTACAAATCTGTACGCTGATTAACATCAAATTTACATACATAATTATGTAACCACGCCCACTCCGGTGGAATTGTGGGATATCAACTTTCAAACACAAACTGAAGAACTATATGGCACCAGAGTCCCCCTGCAGTCATTCCAATGTCCCATTTACCATAAACACTATTGTGTGCATGCATACTGCTTTACTTCTACAATGATTATTTGGATTTGATTTTTGCATTTTATAGCACAATGCACAAACATGAATAGGTATCTGCTAAATAAAGCAATACTGTCTCACAATGAAAACAGACTTGGCATGTGCACTTCAACAAGTCATGAGTTTGGTGTGGCAGTATGAGATGTAAACCAGAAGCAGGAAGGGGTACTGAAACTGAGGATAATGCTATTTATAAAAAAAGGCTATACTTTCAGCAGTTTACAAATTAATTGAATGAATCTTTTTACTCTGTAGCCACTAACAAAGCAACAATCATTATAAAATGGGCATGCACAGTCTGAGCTTAACCAGACATGCAAATCACAACTATAAATGTAACTAACTCCGAGCATCATTTCCTTAATACTGTATAAAGGAGATGAATGAAACCTGTTGTAAATCACTGATACAATAATAAAATGGATGTATTAAACAGAGCAGGTGTAACGCTGCAGTTCAAGAGTGGGAGACAGTGAGAAAGAGGAAACCTCCAGTACTTTGCTGAAAATCATAGACACTGATATCTGGTTGTTTGGGATTCAGTCAGGAAGTTATCCCACCGCTAGTGCTCTTTGTACAGCTGCTTCTAAGTATAGGTACTCTGTACAGCTTTCTGTGTCTGATACACACACAAACATCAATATATATATATATATATATATATATATATATATATATATATATATATATAGATATATATATGATAATCCACTTTACATTAGGTTAACTCACACACCTTTTGACCATACAGTTTAAGCAGGGAAGCTACTGACAAAACAGTTTGATCAACTTTCCCAGACCCACACAAACATCAATATATAGATATAAATACCTATCTATATATAAGATAATCCACTTCACATTAGGCTAACTCACACACTTTTTGACCATACAGTTTAAGCAGGGAAGGTACTGACAAAACAGTTTGATCAACTTTCCCAGACCCACACAAACATCAATATATAGATATAAATACCTATCTATATATATAAGATAATCCACTTCACATTAGGTTAACTCACACACCTTTTGACCATACAGTTTAAGCAGGGAAGCTACTGACAAAACAGTTTGACCAACTTTACCAGACCCATATTTCTACGTAGTACATACACACACTGTTTCACCTTAATGCCGAGTGATAAATCCTTCCTGTAACTTACTTCTGAGCTGAGCGATAAATCCTTCCTGCAGCTTGCTTACTTCTGAGCTGAGCGATAAATCCTTTCTGTGCGATGAGCCTTCAAATAAATCCTTGCCTCAAGCAGCAAAACATCCGTTCGAGCCTTCATCTGTTCCCAGCCGAAAATCAAATAGCCAGGCAAATCCTTTCCAGCTGGAGCCTTCTAAATAAATCAAATAGCCGGACAAGCCCTTCTAAATAAATCCTTTCTGGCTGGTTCGTTCCCGCTCGCAAAGCATTTGAACTAGCCGGAAACCCGGAAATATGTGCGCTGCAAGCTGAATTTGGACAGGCTGGTGGCCCTGGTGAGCTGACGTCATTGTGCACGCAATGACGTCAGCTAAAGCGTGAAAAATAAAAAAACAAAGCGCAAAAATAAAAAAAATCGGAAATGAAGGGGTGCCACTCGGGAATTGTGGCACCCCAATATTTGGACCCCAAAACATGGTAAAAACCGAGGAATTCGGGAGAGTTGTGAGGTATGCTGGGAGTGCTACTAAGTTGTATGCATAATCATACCCCACAACTGTACAGAGTTTTATACAATGTTTGGATAGAAAGCTGTATGCATACTTACATCCAGCAACAGTACAGAATTTGCTAGAATTTTCAAATTGTAAGTTGTATGCATATTCATACCCCACAACTGTTCCAATCTGTCCAGCATGTCCAGATAAATGGTCCATATCTCCAGCTTGGTACCCTGTTCCCCTGAAAATCCAGTGTGATGTTCCAAGAATTGTAGGCAGCTGTCAATGACATATAACTGATATTCAAACGTGTACATAGAGAATGTATATAAAAACAAACCTGTCATTCTAGCACCCCACCCAACGTGTATGAAAGCAACTCTCAACATATGTTGCATTAACACCTGCAGCCTGTCATGCCTATATGTAAGACACAAGTCACGTATATAATAATTTATAAACATACCAGTGTACAATATAAGGCCATTGTGTAGTGCAATAATACATGTAAGGGAAAGACCACTGCAGTGACTAAGAATGTTGTGAAAACTACAAGGATATATTAGTTGCTAATTGAGCTCTCTCTCTCTCACCCTTACCATATGTGCATAATAACCCAATGACACTCCTCAACTGGTATGTGTACACTCCAAACTTTTGTTGGGACATATGTCCCAATAGTTTATAAATATTCACATTTGTTTCTATGCATGTGCCATGTGAAAATACACCGATATTGGTGGCCTGTTGCCATCAATGAAAGCTGCATGTTCCTGTAATGGCCACTGTTGTTCCATATATGCATGTGTTCTGCTTGCTCTGCAACTGTGTTAAATCTAGTGTGTTGGGTTAATGGGAATACTTATGAATGCTGTATAACTAATCATGAATGTTGTTGACTGTTACTAACCCATATCTGTCATAAACCTGTGACAACACAGCTGTTATGGGAAGGCCAGGCCCAGCGGACTCACCTGTCCCACCTCAGCTGGCCATGGCACCGGGCACCAGGACATCTGAGGCCCAGCCTGGGACCTCCTCCTCCATGGGCCCTGCGCCACCTTCGGGTGGAACTGCTGCAGGGTAATGGGGCTCACCCCTCCCTCGGAGCTGGCGCGGAGGGGAACCTGTCACCCGTCAACAGATCAGGGCCGTGGTGCGTAAGGAGCTCCATCTGGAGTATTGAGAGAGGCTATGCCAGCTTGAGGGCTGAGTGGTGCTATTAGAGGGTGAGCCTGCCCCTCCTACACAGCCCCCAGCACAGCCACATTCAGGGCCGTGAAGGTGCAGTGGTGACTGCCCATGGGTGGGGACCTCAGTCCCACTGTTTCCAGTTGGGGGCTCATGGACTTGCAACTTCTAAACACCCCTCCCTGTCCAAGGTGTTTACCCCCACATGTGTCATATACTGGCTGTGTATGCATCTTGTGTGTCTTGTCTGTTAACCTACCCAACCTACCTCCCCAAATATACCTACTACCCCTCCCCAACATCCCACTCTCACCTGAAAAAAAAAGGGCAATCTGTTCCCACAAAAAAAATCTTGCCCCATACATAGCTGTCCATTTCGCACATGTGTCCACTGGACACATGTAATCTGGTCTAATTGGCATCACAGTGAATATATGTTGTCCTCACCCCTCTCCCAGGGGTTTGAGGGTCCAAATGTACCTGCAAATATAGTTTATATGCACAGCTGTTGCTGTAGAAGAAATGGGCAGCTATGAACCTTTTCTATACCCTTCCTGCACATGTCTAGCTATTTTCCCTATTGTCTTTCCATCTTTGTGCCCCAGTTTCACCGCTGTCCTATCAACCCCTTTTTTCTTTTCTTTTAAAGGAATTAGCATGGGGGTAAGTGGCAGTAAGCACTGTTAAGCAGCGGTAAGTGGGTTTGTGCAGATGTTTCCGGGGGAGAGAAATTCGAAGCTAACTGAATGTAAGAAAACGTAAGCGGAGGTTGGCAGTGCTTACCGTCACGCAAACCCACTTACAACTGCTTAAAAGTGCCTTAATCACCCTGTAGCTAACGTCCCTTGTTCTGCTCAGCAACAAAATAAACTGCCTCTCCAAGGCTCGAACCCAGGACCCTGCACTCCATACACTAAATGATTTACCACTAAACCATGGCAGATATAGATAAGCTGAAGTTTTCACAAACATATCATGCAGCACAATCAGTCAACAGTACAGGAAATGTATTATTATCACACCACATAATCTGTTAATGCAAGAAGTCTGGACAAAGTATGCCACACTGTGGGTACAAATAGGGATATATATCAACTAATGCTCTGATACACTTAAAATGTTGCTAGTTACACAGTTATATGTATTAGAACACATAAGTAGAAGGATATGAAGTCTGAAACACAAAAGTGTTGCCACTAGTTACTGACTTCAATGCTGCGATCATCCATGACGATTGCCAAGTGAATGAGGAACAGGCCAAAATATGAGCCGAACATGCATGAACATATGGACAGATATATATCTGTAAATGTAGACAGAAAGCTCTATATATATATATTAAAATGTATGACTCACAAATAATCATATAACAGCAACTGTATACAGATACATACATACATATGTATGTATATATATATATATATATATATATATATATATATATATATATATATATATATATATAGGATATTGAAGCCTGGGAGATCGTTTAGGGAAGGAAAACTTGGACATGGAGCTAGATTTAAGCGCTTTCGTTCACCTTTATTTTTATAATAATCTCAAACTTCTTCAGAAATCTATTGAATTGCATTCCAGCAACATTTTAAGTACTTTTTCTTAACATGCAAATCATCATTCTATGACGTGAGTGCTTACGTAGTGCTACCTGATCCATTTCAGTAAGCACTTAATGTTGAGACTACCATTAAGTCCTGGTGGGGAGTCTGCCCCTAATTCTATTTGCCATTTTAATTCTTTTACTTGAAGTGGGGTGCTCGATTCCCCACTGAAGGTGACTATTTTTTCTAAGACTAGGAAGAGAAATTTGGGTGGTTGTGTGCAGAGTGGTGCATGTCTTGCTAGGGCATTTGTACTGTCACCTCTTCTTACCACTTGATAGTGTTCCTTAATCCTGTCTTTTAGTCTGCGAGTGGTCTTTCCGATATAGAAGCACTCATAATGGGCACATTTACTTAGGTATACTAGGTTTGTGCTGTTACAGTCGTACTCTTCTTTAAAGTTGATTGCATTTTTTCTGTTGCCTATCTTACATTTGTCTCCTGTTAAAATGTATTTGTAGCAATTGCAATCATTGCAGGGGTGTGTTCCTGCGTCGGTCGTTCTGATGCCTGTGCTGGGGGCCCTGAATTCGAACATTTTTTTTAGAGAGTTTGTCCTTTTGTAAGTAAACTCAAGTTTATTTCCTAGTATCTTAAGTAGTTCTGGATTGCTGTCCAGAATGTCCCAGTTGCTGCTGATAGCATTTTTGATAGCAGTAACATCATTAGAAATGGGGATTGGGAACCTAGGGATGTAAGAGTAATTTTTATGTTGGGGTTTGTTAAACCCATGTAGTAGGATTGGGAGGTGCCTACTGTGTCTGTGACTCATTACATCCTCTATGGCAGTGTCGACTAGTTCTTCAGGGTAATGTATCTCAAAGAACAGACTACGCAGCTTGTTGGTTTCATCAGTGAACTGTTCGTCCCTGCTTACTAGTCGACTGAGCCGCACTAACTGTCCTTTGACTATATTCTTTTTCATGAAGCCTGGGTGCAGGCTTCTGTAGTCAAGGACGTTGTTGCAGTATGTAGGTTTCCTATACAGTGTCGAACTGAAGCTGTGCGTATCTTTATCATGGGCACAGGCATGACTGGAACGGTACACCAGGCAGGGTCTAAGGGCTTAGAGGGCTCATCACAGCTCTGTAACTGACAGCATCCATGACCTAGCAAGTGCCATCCATAATTACACTGAGGTCATGGATATACGGTGGGGTGAGACATTGGAACTCATCCACAATGTCATGTCCATGTGTCAGGACAGGGCAGGATGGTTGCTACAGCCACGTGGACGTATGCCAGCAACACCAGCAGCTGGAGGTCACCGTGGACATCCAAACAGTCACAGCCACTCCCGTAGTGGCAGTACTAGCCCTAGCACTGTGGGGGGGGTTGTCCACAACCCGTCACAGCAGACCATGTGCACGTGGCCCTGGTCAGTCCCAGGAGGGACCTGGATCCAGTGGACATCTGTCAAACTCGGGGGACAGTACACGGTCTGGCTCTTTACCTGATGCTGCCTGTAGCACTCCTGCCAGGCACAGGTCCCATGTCTGTGGCCGGAGACAGTGAACTGCAAACCCTGCCAGGTACAGTCTGCAGCTGTCCCACAATTACATGTATAGGGCAGCCACATGGATGAACTGGGTGCATGCAGACACACACACATAAACAATGAACCTAGAGCAACCACATACCTGCACACACGTCACCAGTGACCCATAACAATACTCAGCCCCCACACACTCACACACACACACACACACACACACACACACACACACACACACACACACACACACACACACACATGTTGTCAATTTTATGGCTCAGCCTAGGCCTCTGGCAAACCAACAACACATCCTGTGCATATGATGATACCTGTGCCACTCCCTGACATCCATAACATCGATGCAGGGACAGGCTAACATGGTTCTGATGAACACTGTAGCAATATAATGATGTGTAGCATGTTGTCAGCAGTAAAGTGAAATGATAATATCTTGGGAGGTGTAGCTGTGCAGCCATGATGCAGCATAGCTTTAATTAACAATGTTGTATTGTTGTCACCAGTATCTGTTCTGATTGTGTTGTATTTGTCCATATGCACCATGGCTGATGGGTGTAGTTGTATCAGCAGGCCTTCTACAGTGGACACCAGTAAGTGTACTGGGTGGTATACATGCCATGGCTGGGTACAACACACAGTGCCTTTGGTTAGGATGCAGTACAGGTACAGGACTGTACACATGGAGGTATGTCCTCGTGCAGGTAACACATCTGTTGCACATGTAATCCCACCAAGACAGGATAGGCACAACCACACAGTGCTATATATGCAGTCTGCAATGTGGATGACATTAAACATGCTAACAGCAGGGTGTATGTCCCTCTCCCCACTCTACTGCGGTCCTTACCTAAGTAACGTGTGTGCCAGTGCCGGTGGCATAGCCCTACCCTTAGGTGGGTGTGAGGTGCTCTACTACTGTGAATGGTGTAAACAACAACTAACAACCTGATTACATACACTGTACAGTTTTACAGACAGCTATGTGGGGGGATAGACACAACAGTAACTGCAATTATGGCAGTTCTGTCCACAACAGCCACACCCAGTGAGTTATAGCAACCCCAGTAGTGCTGCACACCTCTACAGTGTGGAGGAGGGCATTGACACATCTATGACCTGTGAATGACTGAATGTCCATGGGATGGCACCTGTGGTATGTTGGCATATGCCAAGCAGTCCTGGTGTAAACATATTCTGTGAATAAAGTTAGATCCCGTAACAACTACACACATTCCTACAAGTGAGATGGTGTACAAAAGCCTGCTATGATCTACATAGGCATTGTGCACCTCCTAACCCTCATCTACACCTGTTATGATTGGGTTAAGGAGGTATACCAGGTTCAGGTTGTATTCTCCACCTTTGACAAGTCCAACATTGGCAGGGTCCCATGTGTTGAGATAACCAGTGACATTGGCCATGGGTTCATTGTTGGTATGTTCCATGTCCCTGCAGACCACGGTTATCAGGATATTGGGTAGTAGTTCCCAGCTGACATAGTGGGTTTGTGGATGTCCCTGCCAACATTGGTGAATCCATTGTTAGGTATAGGGCTATTGGATTGTATGAGGAATCCCATCTACTTACTGCATCTGCCCAGGGGGTTCCCCCAAGCATGACATGTCATTTGACTGTACTGCATGATAGACTTACATCCTACAGGTGGGATGGAGTACTGTTAACATGTACTGCCCTTGTCGTGTAGGGTCCTGCTTATGGGATCTACTAGGGTTGGTATTGTATTGCAGGCCAGATGTATTTGGCTGGGGGGATACCTATCCATGCCAGATGTATGTTGTTTGGGTCTCTCAAACCCATCAATGGTGCATGTGGACATATATGCTGTGGTTACGTTCCCAGTTCCATCTACAGATGTATGTCCATATATATACCTATATTGATATATATATGTTTTCACCTTTGACAAGGGGGCAATCATTCCTTCATATGGCCCTTTCTGCAAACCGAAAGGACTAACCCATCATTACTTACTGCACCACAGTTAAGAGAACTGCAGTTCTAAAGGCACCTTCACTGACTCTTGAACTACAAGTTGAAATACATATCGTAATGTCGGGGGGCATGACTCCTGGCACCCCCCTGGGGGGATGGGCCCCCCACAACCCCCCCTACTGTGATATACAAACTCCTAGTGTGCACTACAGTGGGGATAGGCAATTATTCCCCATCCCCACTATAGTGGCATCCGCAACCAAATTGCCTACTCTGCAATGAGCAAATGCATAGTGGCATTCGTTTATTGCACACTCGATATATGTATTTCAGGATTGTGCAATGTTGAGAACATACTTTAGGCCTACCAGCTTCCGGACACATGGATCTCTCCCTTTGAAAGGTGAGCCATATATATGCTGACATATATGCGTTCCTAGTGCCCTCTATATGTGGACATGTGGATATATACATTTATATCGATGGCTGTATGCGTATCTATGTATATATGTATGTATTGGCTTATACATATATATATATATATATATATATATATATATATATATATATATATATATATATATATATATATGGATATGTCTATACCTATATCTACATATATAGATATGTTATACCCATTCAATGATGAATATATATACACACACACAAATACATCTACATAGTGGAATACATTCCCTGTAGTGTTGTATACCTGGGGTGGATGATATGTATGTGGAAACATCATGATTAGGAATATATGCCATGGCTTAGTGGTAAATCACTTTGTGTATGATGTGCAGGGTCCTGGTTACAAGCTTTGCAGGACCTGTTTAGTTTGTTGCTGGGCAGAACACACAAACCTGCTTACAATTGCTTTACAGTGCCTTAATCATGCTCTATCCAATGGACCATGTTCTGGCCAGCAACAACTTAAACAACTCTGGCAAGGCTCAAACCAAGGACCCTGCACACCATACACAAACTGATGTACCACTAATCCATGACAGGTACACAGATATTCAATGTTTCAGAAACATATCAGCCAGTCCTGTCATGTAACAGTGCAGAGAATGTATACCAACATCTACATGTCTGCGTGTGTAACTATAGTGGAACCTTAACAGATGCAACATACCCATATATGTATAGATCCACATATATTCAAATATATATGTTGTTTTACTAACTCTATATACATATATATTGCTAGCTATGCACATATACTTGTATATCTGTTAGCAGATAAATATATCTATATAGGTATATATGGCCATACAGCTGTAGATAGCAATTGCAGATTAACAAATACACCTATGTCCACATGTACCATTAATGGGGTTGAGATGCCCCACACACTATGCATCTTGTATGAATAGGCATCCCCCCACAGACAAACACCTTCACCCTGCAATACAATACCAAGTACAGTCTGTCTCCCACAGGACATGTGGTATGTGGAAGCCGTCAACATCCCCAGGATACAGATACACATACACATATATGCAAATACAGATATACACACATATATATATATATATATATATATATATATATATATGTGACTACACATACACACACACAGATAAATGTACAGTAAGATACATATGTAGGAGGTGCACACAATGTAGAACAGCCAGTATGCCTACAGTTAACACCTGAACAACTGGACACTGTATGGCTACACATACTAATGTCAATCATTCCCTGCAACATATACCCATAGAAAGGTCATAGGAAAGACACCACATACAGGTTTGCAGAAATGGGACTCCTTTAATTGTGTACCATAACGGTCTTATATGCCATATCATATAGCTGTTCAAATACTGACAACCATATAAACGGAGTACTGCAACTGTGAAACAGTTACACTTATACAGTAGTCTGGAAAGGTTCACAACGGTTGCAGTCCAAGCCAAGCCCTTCAGAATGTACAATAGTACTGACAGACTGGACCACAGGGTACCACACAATCAACAGTATGTACTGCAGGTGTGTAGTTCAGCAGCCTCTCTCTACACTCTGTACAAACTCCGTTGGAGGTCAAGACGTTTTGTGATGAAATGGGTTGTACCTGGAACATAACAAGGCATAACACACAGAACAGTCTGTATTGCAGGAGGCAGTAGGCTTGCAGTACCCCAAGTCATGTAAGTAATGTCAATATAGGTGGAGTATACTGTACTGTACATCCACATACCTTGTGGCAGCTCACCCCTGATACCCCCACATTTGTAACAGCCTAGGTCATTTATGGTGCTCTCCACCTGGACTCAATAATACAAGACCATATACCACTGTTACATACACTGGCCTCTGCAGTGCATAAGGGTGCACATGTGTTGTGTAGGTGATGCCCACACATATATGGCCCCAGCCCCAGTGTATGTGCAGGGGATACAACAGCAGTGTACTAATGGCAGCAATGGCAGTGTGATATACTCACAGCCCACTACAGAACAACCCCCAACAGCATGACATATGTGCACAGCTTGGTATGTAGACGGGGGACAGAGGCTGGAACACAGGCATATATGTGGAACACTGTTGCCATACACTAAGCAAGGTGCTGGTGTTACAGGATAGTCTGCAACATACCCTTAGTCAGGGTATTGAGGTTAGATATAGACATGGATGTAGCCATGTACTGGTAGCATGCAACACACACACACTCTGCCAGTATCATACCTGTGTGGTGGACGGACAACACATGATAGGCATACCTCTGCCCAGCAAGAGGTTAGGCCCACAGTAGTGAGCTATGCAGACAGACTGCATTCCAAGGTACACTAGTATTTACACACACACACACACGCACACACACACACACACACACACACACACACACACACACACACACACACACACACACACACACCCTGTAACACCAGTACTATGCAAAGCATTACACAATTCTACCCACAGTCTGTCTGTAGTTCCTGAACCTCCTACAAATATGTGTCCACTCTAAGTGTGCAGGTTCTCCTGTAAGAGGTATTGCTACCTGCTGCCTGTATCACTGATGCTCACACACAGGACAGATGTCCATCACACAAGAAATGTAAAGGGACCATGGCCACATGCTGTAGGGAGTTATAGTGGGTGGTTGCCATGACAGTGGTAATTCAATGTAGTACACATGTAATTACATATATATATGGCTATCTGGATAAGTATATGTACATATATTTCCACCATATGTCCTGGACATGGAGTGTAGTCATACGCTAGCCTCTACAGTCCCACAGTAGTAGTGCAAGAGGATGACAGTTATGTATAGCAGGTATATTACTAGACTGTTGCTACTGTCATTGAGATTGTCTTCACAGACATGGTTGTGTGGATGCTGACATCTGCTTATAACATGTGTGTCATTGGCTACTGACAGACATCCTAAGGAAATCATTGTAAGGTACCACTGCTAGCATGTAATGCCCCTGTGAAGTGCAGCAGATATTGGCCACTATATGTGGAACTTCGGACACAACCTGTACAGTCCGGAGGTATATGCATGATCCCTTAGTGCACCACATGTGTAACAGGCCTGACAATATGGATGTAGACAGCCATGTAGATGTGTATAACACATAACTACTAGTATACATTTGGCACCATAGGTGTTGGATTCACACACTCCTGTCTGGCCTGACACATAATGACTGCTGGTACTGGGGTGCCATGGACATATTCCACCCACGAGATATTGACATACATCTGTACAGCATCCCACTGTTCTGTCTGACATACATAACATTTAAGGGAGGGCCAGCAGCAGTACATCTGGTGAGTATCTGCACATAACATCACACTGGTTAAGTACACTAAGCTGCTAGGCATGTAACAATGCACTGTGCAGGCTACAGGCAGACTGGCTCAACACTGGCTTACTTCTCATATGGGGTCATGCACATGTACCTGCATATATATCAGGCTTGACAGTCATGTCACAGCACAGGGTAAGATACACCTGTGCATAACCACAACCAATGTGAACACAGCCACATATGGTAAGCTAGCATAATATTACAGCATATGGACTATCTGTTCTACACCATCCTCATATGTGCCACTCACAGAATGACCCTGCATATACTGGGCTGCTACACAGTTTGTCATGATGGCTGTCTGTGGTATGGGACATGTGTGTATATGGCCCTACAAACATGTATGACAAAACGGTACCGTACAGTGGGGCAGCATGTAACATCTGAGAGAAGGGGGGTATAACAATGACATCTACCACAGTCTACACAGGCTGAGGTACATATTAACAATACACACACTGCTGACATTCACCATCACTACACAGACCTCAGCACTGTACAATCATCCACAGAATGCCCAGCTTATGTCATGAAATATAACCACTACTCTACATGACATGTGTAGCAATCTGATATATCACTGGCGTGTTTTCAGATATAATGACAGTATTTATGGTGTACAGCACATTTGCACCACTTCATGCATGCCATATGTACAAAGGATGACAGAGATGTGGCTGACAGCACATACACAGGGCCAGTATAGACATGTTACTGTGATAACCCCATATCATTTCCATTGTAACAAGGTTTGTTACAACATATGTCCTATGAGGGATATGAAGTCAGTAACTGTCACAGCCTTCACCATCTACAGACTGCAATCTTCACACTACCATTTGAATTCCACAGATTGATGCACTGTGGCTAACACATGAAACCATAGGCACAACACTTCCCAGTCTGCAGATGATCCTACAGATGTGGATTCCTCATATACATGGAACTGACATGGGAGGTATTGCGACATTTATGACAGGCATATCCAGACAAACACTGTTAAACCAACATTACTCCAAATTCAGTATGGCAGCACTTATAGTCTGTAGTCAGGTCAGGCACATCCCCCTCCTGTTGATTGCCCTCTTTCCACAGTGTATATTGTTAGAGGTAAATCCCCAATCCATCTGGGATGCTGTTTGCCAAACATCAAATCTAGTTCCTGCTCACAGTGACTGCAAAGGCCCAACACCACCATGATGTTGCTAGGTATTGGAGTGTGTTTCCATGCAATTGGCTATGGGATTGTTACCACAGCTGTTCCACATGCAATCAGCTAGGGAAGGGCTGCAATTCATGCAGAGGCCATCAGCTGATCATGAGCATCATGTAACACACACATGCTGCTGCCTAAGCAAGGCAGGTGTGGGTCTCCACATCCACCAGAGAGGGAGTGGGGGAGGTAGACAGACACAGATACATGTCAGGGAGGTGTGGGAAGGTAAAACTGAAGCATGTTTTTGTAACACACCTACCAGTACAGGGTATCAAACCCCCAACAACTAAGTAGTGCTATCTCAGTTTGATGCAGTTATTGGATGCACCACATGGGTTACCTAATCTGCAACAGGGATACTGTAGATATACATTAGGTGTCGTACACATGCCTGTCTGCATGAACATGTGCCAGTGTCAACACAGGCACACTCACACAGGGATGCACACACATTGACACACTAGGCAGGGCCAGGAGTGCAACTCATCAGTAGTGGGATTGCCACAACACATCAATGTGCAGGTATCACATGCACCACATGGGTCATATGGAGGCCGTATGGGCAAAGAGTATGAGGAGATGTCAGACATCAGACAGCATGCTTCAGTATGCCCTGGGGAGTTGTAGTGAGTGTGGATGTGGACATACGCACCATACAATACACACACATGTACACACAGGGTGCCTGTTCTGACATGCATGGGTACATGTCTACATGGGTGTGTGGATGTCAGCTGTGCCAACAGGCTGTTCAATGGTAGGCAATGGGTATACCATGGCATCAGGCCACATGACAATGGTCTGCACTGTGGCTAAGGGCTGTAGTTACTGCACTTGCCCACACAGGTGGGTATTGCATCCCCCATCCATTCAGCTGGGTGACTGTAGTGTGTGGCCAATGCTGTACACTACATTCCATGTATGTGTTCCTTAATCCATGACATGGATGGCATCTTGGTTGTGCACACCTCCCACATGCATGTACAGTGACATGTGGAACTGTATCTGGGGTGTCTGGCCCATGTTGTGAGCACAGCTTATCAGTCTTGCCCATCTGTGGCAGGAACTGGTAATGGGCAGTAGGTTTACCCTTCCCCTATATTGATAGCATGCCAACAGCATTCCCTGATGTCAGTGTCATCTGTCCATATAGGGCATGTTGTCAGGCATGGTATGTCCATTGTGAGTCAGATGTAACGGCACCACAGGTCGTGCAGGTGTCCATTGGGGAACATGGTGGAGGTGCATTGTCTGTGCATATTGGAAAGATGGGCAGGGTGACATGCCCTCTGTAGCCCACTGCTATCACTGCATAGTTACTATCAATGGCCAATATGCAGTGTACTGCCCACATATTGGCTGTTGCCTAGGCATGTGTGTGCGTATGACACATGGTTTGACTGTGTGCTCTGGGTAATAGTGGGGCTGCTAATTTGGATTGGCTGGCCTTGATGTCACATATATGGGTATGGCTTTGCACCCCAGCCTCCCAGCTATTTTACATGTTATCCCTGTATGGTTGACATTGTGATATATAGTAGGGCCACCATAAAAGTAATAAGCAACACCCCCTTCACATTGGCCACAGGTGTCACACGCTCACCTCTACACAGGATACGAGTTACACACACAGACACACAAACACACACACACACACACACACACACACACACACACACACACACACACACACACACACGTCGTGTTTGGGAGTTAAACCCCTAACTAACTAGTTTATTACACTACACAGTTACAGTACACGCCACAGACATTATTGGAGTACTTCTTCCCCAAAGGTTTATTTCACAGTGACTGACATCAGCAGGATTACCAAAGTAGGGCATTTCAACTGTACTGCGAGTGACTAGCCTAAAATGCATTGCTCCCTACACAGACAGTGAGACACACACAAAACATCCACAACTGTCATGTGTGGGTATAGAACCCCTGACTAAGGCCTATATCACACTACAGCATGGAGCAGGTATAGGTCGCACCACAGGGACTATAGGGAACTTTCTCCCCACAGTTGTATTTCACAATGAATGACATCAGCAGGATTGGCAAAGTAGGGCATGTGAAATGTACTGTGAGTGAGTAGCCTATGACGTATTGCTCAATACACAGACATTGAAACACATCCAGAACTGCCATGGATGGTGATGGAACCCTACCACAGTTCTAAATCATACTACAGCAGTACACAGTCACAGGACACGCAAAATAAATTACTCGGCTATGATTTTCCCAGAGGTGTATTTCTAGGTGAGTGACATCAGCAGCCTTGCCAACTTTGGGTATATGAATTCTAAGGAGTGTATGTGACCTAAAAAGCATTGTTTGTCACTCAGTCAGAGACACACAGATTCACACATGGCTGCCAAGTCTGGGGTTTAAACACCTACCTAATTACTTTATCACACTACAGCAGTACACAGTTACAGGACTCACTACAGAGATTACTGGGCTATGATTTCCCCAGAGGTGTATTTCTAGGTGAGTGACATCAACAGCCTTGCCAAAGTTGGTATATGAATTGTACAGGGTGTGAGTGGTCTAAAAAGTATTGCTCTCTACTCAGACACACACACACAAGCCAGGTCTGGGGTTAGAATACCTACCTAACTACTTTATCACACTACAGCAGTACGTGGTTACAGGATGTGCTATGGAGATTATTGGGCTATGATTTCCCCAGAGGTGTATTTCTAGGTGAGTGACATTAGCAACCTTGGCAAAGTTGGTATATGAATTGTACGGGGTGTGAGTGGCCTAAAAAAGGCATTGCTTTCTACTCAGTCAGAAACACACAAGCACACAGTTGCCAGGTCTGGGGTTAGAACACCTACCTCACTACTTTATCACACTACAGCAATATGCTGTTACAGGATGCACTACTGAGATTATTGGATTATGATTTCCTCAGAGGTGTATTTCTAGGTGAGTGACATCAGCAGCCTTGCCAAAGTTGGTATATGAATTGTACACGGTGTTAGTGGCCTAAAAAGCATTGCATCCTACTCATTCAGACACACACAAGCACACAGTTGCCAGGTCTGGGGTTAGAATACCTATGTAACTACTTTATCACACTACAGCTGTATGCTGTTACAGTATGCGATGCGGAGATTATTCGCCTATGATTTCCCCAGAGGTGTATTTCTAGGTGAGTGACATCAGCAGCCTTGCCACAGTTGAGCATATGTATTGCACGGAGTGTGAGTGGCCTAAAAAACATTGCTCTCTAGTCTGTCAGACACACACGCACATGGACTCACACACAATTACCAGGTCTGGGGTTTGAACACCTACCTAACGACTTTATCACACTACAGCAGTATGCAGTTACAGGATGCGCTACGGAAATTACTGGGTTATAACTTTCCCAGAGGTGTATTTCTAGGTGAGTGACATCAGCAGCCTTGCCACAGTTGAGTATATGTATTGTATGGGGTGTGAGTGCCTAAAAAGCATGGCTCTCTAGTCAGTCAGACACACACACATTCACCAGGTCTGGGGTTTGAACACCTACCTAATGACTTTATCATACTACAGCAGTATGCAGTTACAGAACACGCTACGGAGATTATTGGACTATGCTTTCCCCAGAGGTGTATTTCTAGGTGAGTGACATCAGCAGCCTTGCCAACGTTGGTATATGAATTGTACTCGGTGTGAGTGGTCTAAAAAGCATTGCTCTATACTCAGTCAGACACACTGATTCACACACACAGTTGCCAGGTTTGGGGTTAGAACACCTACCTAACTACTTTATCACACTACAGCAGTATGCTGTTACAGGATGCACTACAGAGATTACTGGGCTATGATTTTCCCAGAGGTGTATTTCTAGGTGAGTGACATCAGCAACCTTGCCGCAGTTGAGTATATGTATTGTACGGGGTGTGAGTGGCCTAAAAAGCATTGCTCTCTACTCAGTCAGACACACACACACACACACACACACACACACACACACACACACACACACACACACACACACACACACACACACACACACACTAGCCAGGTCTGGGGTTAGAACACCTGCCTATCTAGGTTATCACACTACAGCAGTACGCAGATACAGGATGCACCATGGAGATTACTGGGCTATGATTTCCCCAGAGGTGTATTTCTATGTGAGTGACATCAGCAGCCTTGGCAAAGTTGTGTATATGAACTGTACAGAGTGTGAGTAGCCTAAAATTCATTTCTCTCTGCACAGTTAAAGAACGAGAGACAAGCACACAAACACACACTCACACAGTTGTCAAGTCTGGGGTTAGGACTACTACCTAATTAGTTTATCACTACAGCAGTATGCAGTTATGGGACGCGCCATGGTGATTACTGAGCTACAGCTCTCCCAAAGGTGTATTTCACATTGGATAACCTCAGCAGGCTTGTCATGATACTGCTGTGGGGAGGTGGTGTGTGTATGGGCCATAACCCATTCATGTAGGGGTTGACATGCAGCATGCAGGCATACACGGGGTCATATACCACAGGTACGTGTATACAGCTACTAGGTGACTACTTCCTTATACAGTCATGTTGCACAGCTGGCATGTGCAACACGCTGTTATGCTGACAGATACTGGTGGCTAGTATCTGCAGTGAAGGACACCTGCACCTCATGTGTTTGGGGCCCTTTGGCTGTGTGCTGGGTGGAACAGGCCCAGATGGCTCCTTGTCACGGTCACCTTCTTCCACATATCTATTGTCCATCTAACTTTGACTTATTATAGTGTGTTGTCCTTACATATATGTCTATATTCCTATCCACTGTGTGTGCAAGGCAGGAGTGGTGCATACTGACATGTGTCTGCACTAACAACTCCAATTGCCAGATATGTCTGGTCCACTGGTGTTTGCTGACATGGCCTTCATGTGTTTAAGTGTGTGAGCATGCCCAGTATGGCCATCTATATTGCATGTGTGGATCAAGTACAAGTAGTTTGTACTGTGGTGCTAAACTTTGTGTTGTACACCGACAGGTAGCATGCTGTGTCTGCAGGGTATACATCAGTCATTTGGCATTGACTGTTGCTACATTTCTGCATAGCAGGGGGACACACCTGACTGTTTCCACATTTCATCACAGGGGTGGGAGGCACACCTGACTGTTACTATATGTTTGCGTAGGATGGTGGGGCACACCTTACACTTTTACACATTTGCTAGGACTGTACTGGTATGTCGGTTACACCATTTCAGTCTGTAGTCTTACCAATAGTGCTGGCTAGAGGCATACCAGTGTACGAAAGATCTTAGCTTTAACTACCTACATATTAGTTTCTGACTTCCTAGCCTTCACAACTTACATCCCACTGGCTGGCCTGCTGTAGTCTGTCTGTGTAGGCCTGAGGTAGGGGTTACCCATAGGGCTCATTCAGAGGCCATAGTACATCATTTGTTTGTGTTTGTCTACACATATCCTGTTGGCTGTGACTGTTGTTGGGTATGTGCCCCCCCCCAACTGGCATGTGTGAGTCACTTACCTTGTGGGTGTCCCAGTATTGAGAGTGGTGTTGCAGGGCTGCCTATGTCAGATGCACATAGTACACTCCCTATACATGGCTGAGCACAGGTAGTGTCATGTTTGGCATCCCTTTTACTGTATGTGCGAGTTGGAGAGAGATGTCATTCCCTGGGTCCCTTCTGTATCAGTGCATGTGCTATGCTTTGCCTCTTTGCCAAGGCCAGGGCATGCTGGGCATGCCTCCTTCTGCATACTGGGGCAGGCTCAGGTTATTCCTCCCCCGAGTCACTCTTTGCCTGTGCAGGCCTTAGCACTGGTGGGGGGCTGTGTGGCCGTGCCCCATGCTGTTCCTGCTGCAGCTGTTTCCAAAGGATCATATTGTGTAACATGGCACATACAAGGACAATTTGGGTACATGTAGTTGGTGAGTACTGCAAGGCTCCACCGAATGTGTTCAGGCACCGGAACCATGACTTGAGCATCCCAAACAGAAGCTCTATTATGATTCATGTTTGTGCGTGTGCCTCATTATGGAGTTCTTGTTCGGGTGTGTGTCTGCATTTCTGGTGGGTGTCATCAGCCATGGCTCCAGTGCATATCCAGCATCCCCCACTAAGTGACCATGTGGGATGTCCCCATTGGCAAAGGTCTGGTACAGCTGCGTCAGATGCCAGATGTGGGAATTATGTTAGCTTCCAGGGCAGCCAGCACACACATTCATTATTATGCCCTGGGCATCGCACACAACCTGGCAGTTGATGGAGGGGAAGCCCTTGTGGTTGATGTAGACCCTACCTCGCTCACCTGGCAGTGCTTTAATGCATATATGCATGCAGTCCATTGCACCCACTACTCCAGGGTATTCCGCTATTTGGTGGAAGAGACGCATATTGCTGGCCAACGCTTCTTAGGTGATGGGGAAATATATGTGATTACCGACATGTGCAGACATGTCATCCAGGAACTGGTGGAGTACCCTGGATGCAGATGCTTGTGAAATCCCCATCATATCCCCAGTTGGCCTTTGGAAGGTACCTGTATCTAGTATTCTTAGGCCTACACATACCTTGGTATCCACTAGGATGGGTTCCTCTCTGTTAGTTCTGTGTGTCAGGCATGGCTGGCACAGCTCAACAATTTGCTGTAGGAGGTCCCTGTCCACCCTATAGCGCTCTACTGTCTCGAGCTCATGTAGCCCTTGGTAGGTTACCCTGGGTCTGTATACTCTTCTCCGTCTCCTCACTGTGAGTTGCTCAGCAGCATTCACATCCTCAACACCCTCAGCTCTTGCACATGCTGGTTTATGATAGCAAAAGCAGCCCCTAACACTTTTTCTCTTGCTTTCGTTTTGTACAATTTCCCCATCTGTATACACCGGTGGTGCAGAGTGTTTGGGAAAAACAAGGGGGAAAGGTATTTGCATAGTTTATAGTGGTGTGCTGGGCTGGGCTGGCCTGCTGCCTGTGTGTAATTGGCTGATTCTGATACATTTCACCTGTCAGCTAAGCTAGTTCTCCTTGATTACCTTCCTATTGCTGTTTTCTTTTACCATTGCCTCCCAGTTTAAGCCTGTGTGAGCGCCACAAACAAAATGTTCAAATGTGCACAGAGCTGTTTTTTCCTGGTTTAACTTCATTTTTCTTCCTGTAAAACCTGGTGCGCGGTGCGCACACCTGCTTACACTTTGTGAAGAGTGCTAGGCAGGATTAGACACACCCCCCCTAGCTTAGCTGTGCTAAGCTAGGAGCAATCCCGAGCCACAGGTCTCCAATCCGCTTACAGTATGCCTGACAGCCCCCCCCCATGATGTCACCTATATCCTAGTCTTGCACCCAGCTATTTATACTCTTACACTCCTGGGACCTGCCTCATACCGTGGGAAAATCTGGGATTCACTAACCTTTCCCTCATTTGCATAGGATTGCCTGCTAATGCATAGTTACATGTCCCACACTGAGCCTTCCCCCTTAACAACCACTACTCACTGGCCAGGTTGTCTTCTGCATGCCATTGACTTGCATGGCAGAATAATGATTTTAGTTAGAATGCTCATTTTCAGTTTATTTTCTTACCCCCCCGATCCTGATTGCGCGCCGCTGCCCTATGCTTAAACAGCCGAGATCGGCGAAAATAAATTAAAAGTTGATTTTTGTATTTTTTTAACAGTTTGCAATGCCAATGGCCTTATACTTGGCCATTGGCATGCTTCCTCAATGATATGCAGCCTTTATTTGGAGCTGTCATAGCTTAGAATTTGTAGAAATGTACTCGGTTACTAACCGAGTACATTTCTGCAGATTGCACTAGTCATGCACGGACTACTGCAAGCTTCTTGGATTGCAAAATCACCTAATTTGCATGGATTTCTCCTGCAAATTATATGATTTGCATACCAGTGCTTAGTCTGTGCAGGATTAGTGCTGGAGCTCCCGTGCACACCCCTGCCGGCTGGTCGTGGATCGCACAACAGACATATTGCCTGCGTGAGCTCCTGCACTCATCTTGCACTCTGTGCAAGCTTTTGAGAATCCGGGGGCATGTCTTTAACTTCCATATAAATAGAATGTCAGTAGTGTGAGTCACACGCATCTTGCACAGCTTCTGGAACTGCTTTTCGTTTTAACTTTTCTGCTCAAATTTCTCTAATTTGTGTTCTCAGAGCAGCTCTTACATATTTAACAGCGGTTGATAATGCTCCACAAAATAAACTAGTGGAATTGCATATTTTAAGGCTTCCAATTTTTAGCCAAGAACTAACAAGACCCTCTCCCGCATTCTTCCTGAGCTGTCCAAACTATCATTGTAATCCTGGAGCTGTTAACTGACTTTTGCTTCTAGTTCAATGTTTAATAGATATTTAAACTATTTTACTGTTCACCTGTGTCTGCAGTGGGAAGATATGTATTTTAACTTGAATACTGGTAAAATGTGCAGTATTTATTTTAAAAAAAATTCCAACACAGAACAAAATAAGTCTGACTTTCTGTTCTTGAATTTGTGTGAATGATATTTTTTCTCTCGTCTCAAGCACAAATGTCCATCTGCATGAAATCATCCCTCCTCTGTTGTATTGGTAGCTACCCCCTTGACTTGTAACAACATAGCATATTAAAACTTCATTCAAACCATAATGCTTGAACATGACAACGTATTATTTTTTTCTGTGTTGTAAGCATTGCCAGGATTTGAAATATTATGGCATTCACTGTTTTTTTCAGTGTAGTGAAAATGGTCTTTCATTTTTAACAGTGGATAATGGGTGAGGTTACCAAATATATATTCTATACTTTATTGGTTTAGTGTGATTTTCCACATGTCCTGCATGCCCCATCTGCTAGCTGCTGTGCCCCTGTTGTGCCCAGGAAAGAAAAGGAACCTGGAGTTGCCACTCTTGTACAGTACAGCTTACCATTTCATGACAACTAGCACACTAAACTACACTGCTCTCAGCATAAATATCAAAGCTAGAAACAGAGGCAAAGATATTTCATTATTGAACATTGCTACATAAACTGAGTGAGGACCAAAGCTCTTTCTTAACATGCATCTATCTCATTGCATGGGAGGGAAATACTGTTGCAGACATGGGAAGGTTTGGAACCAATTACTGTGAGAGAAAACAGGCTAATAAAGACCAATTTATTTAGAGAAAGCATCTGAAAGGTAGTCTGTGAGGAATATTATTGGTAGTCTAGTATTTCTAGAAGTTAGACTGTAACAGAAGCTTATGATATCTTGGAGTACAAAATGAATTTCATTATTCTGATGGAGGCAATGATAAAAGATATGAAGACAGCTATTTAGTGATTCAGGACAACATTAATATGGGAATGAATTTTGTATGAACTATTCCTGGGTTTGGCATATCACAGATAAGGAAAATTAGAAGGTATGGAAAAAAAAGGATACGCTATTGCAGTTTTAGGATATTCTACTTTGCCTGGAAATACATGACTTAAGAAAATGGAGGACATGGATATAACAAGGATGGAGAGAAAATTAATTTCATAACAGGGCTGAAAATATGTCAGTGGCTTGTCTGAGATGGGTAAGTGAGATAACAATCTGCTGTGAGTATCGAAAATAAAGAGGGTTATATATAAGGCTGTGTCACTCAAGAGTAAAGGTCCACATTTTGAAATGTGAGACTAAATGAAAGTATTCATAATTTGTATGTCATGATGAATAAAGTAATAAGTAATCTGTATATAGAATAGCAAATATGTGTTAGGTACAATAAAATATCTGTTTACTGCTCTCACCCTTTTTGTCGAACACTTTCATTGAATTATCACTTGTGACACAGGCAAATTTACATTCATATAAAAGTAATCAAACTATATTAACATAACAAACATTGTACTTCACATATATTGCTATATATCATATGACCTAAGCAATATTACATAAATTATTCAATTCCTGTTTTTTTTAAACAAGAAGCATCTTTATTAAACCATCAGTTACTACATATGCAATCACACATTTATACAAATGAAAACAAACCACACTGACACAATCCTATTCACATGCATTTTACATCACAAACCATACTGATACACTTTCAGTTGCAAACCTTATACATAATTTATAATATACCCAACCTTTCTCACACAAACATTACATAGCTCATTTATGTCCTCCCACCTTTTAGACATTATTCCCCCCTTGCATGTATTGTTCCCACAATTCCCATTTTTCCTGTGTAGTTTGCTCCTACCCTTTTCTAAAGATCTCATTTCCAGTTGTTCTTTTCTCTGTTACATTATTCCCTACTTCCAGTATAGTTGGTTTAGAGTTTGATTTCAATTTTCTAGTAATTGCTTTTTTGGCAGCCACCATTAGACAAAGCAAAGGCATCACATTGTCTAGGCAGTTTGGATTCTGTATCCTAGCTCAGAAAAAAATCACCTCCCTTGTCAAACCAATCTGCCCACCCAGCATCACCCACAGTGCATCCCACAAGGAATCCTTAAAGTATGCCAACCCACTGCACTACCAGAAAATATGTTCCCAATTATCTCTTTCTTCCCCTTCACACCTCCACTTACTTTCTGCCTGAGAAAAAAATTCTCTGGAGTCTACTTGGGGTATAAAAATATCTATGTAAACATTTCAAGGCAAAAATCCTAAATCTTCTAGATTTTCTTGCATATTTGGGAGACATACATATATCCTCCCATTGTTTCTTTGTGAATTGCTTATCCAATCTCTCTTCCCAATCCTTTCTAACCTCCTCTGATTGATTCTTATAGTTATCATGCAGTATTTTATCCAGCCATCCATATTCAACCCCTTTTCCCATTTTTGCACGAGGTTGGGGTGTCACTTCAACAGTGACAATTATCTCACAATATTTTATATGATCTACTAATTATTCCTTTTTTAATGGCAACTTCTGTTCTAGAGTCTATTAAACCTCTACCAGTGGTGGTCTTTCGTTTAACACTCCTCTATTTCTTTATCTTTGCCTATACTCTGATATCAATCCCTGATAGGGAAGGCAATTTCTAACCTGCAGTCCAAATAAATTATTGGCATCTTCCCATTCTATCATGTTTCCATCTCTAGTTATTTGGTCCCAATACCTTGGTTCCTTTGCCAGTTTTCTCCAATAAATTCTGCCCCCCTCTTGCCCATTGTCTGTAATACTCTCACCCTTTTTATAAAAGTATGATTTTATGTAGCATTACGCATCTTCTAACTAAAAAAATACAAATACAGAGACCTTATACTACACATAACTAGAAACAACAATGTGTAACATAAGTATATTTTTATTATTTGTTGTGAAGATGTACTTGTGTTGCATCAAATTTAAATTTTCAGAAATGTAACTACAATACTGAATATGAAATAAGTCTGCTTGTTAATACCGACTCACTAATGTGTATATGTACTAAATGTAGACTAATAGTCACTGTTTTTGCTTATTAAAACTTACTGCTGTATATGTGTAACAATCTGAAGCTTTTCTCCCCAGGCCTCTGCTGAAAATGGACCTGTGTCCAGTCAGACTTTCCCAGTTAACAAATGAAAAATAAAAAATAAAAGATGTTTGAGTTTACCTAAGTCATAATTGGTAGTTTTCTGAATGACAGATTTTCAAGTCATCCAAAAGTGGTTGGAAAGTCCATATAGAATGCACTTCATTTTAGTTAGAACAGATATTTGGGTGACGATAGTTATGGAAAGCTTTGTTTATTCATACAGCCACTGGAGCATATGAACAATGATGTGAGCATATGTACGCTACCTGTTGTGATACACGATTGTTAGTACATCCAATGCCCACTGTTGCAGGCCTTTCTTCTTTCCTCTTGGTTTTCACCAAGTGCTTAAGTTATGAGTCAATCACTCATTTTGTCTTGTGGAGAGACAAATTTCACAGCTGAATTCTGATTTATAGAGCACTGAGGACAGGCAGCTACCCTACACACCATTCATCTGTCTAGAAATCTTTTCATCTGACCAAATCCTTTTATACAAGTACATATGGAGTAATATTAGCAGAGTTGAAATCATACATAATGTAGACAACAAAATGGTCATCCATGAAAACATCATTGTATAAAGCAAACTTGAAGCTGTTTGATGGTCCAGATACAAGCATGTGTGGCTCAATTAGGCAATATTCTTAATTTAGTAAGCAGTACTAAGGAATTCAGAGAGCAGTGAGAATGATTTCAAATGAGTCAGTTACCACAGTTTAATGTGTTTCTTTAATACTAAAAAGGCTTCAGCAAGTTCTCACCATACTGTTTCCTGCAGATAGCAGCACAGCCCAGACATTAGTCTGTCTCTGACAGGAAATCATAGCCACTACCAGTAATGACAATTTGTCTCACTTGGTTCTAGTTGCAGAACACTACTCAGTGTACAGTATATCTCTGGTCCTTGTTTACCTGCTTTCAGAGTTCCTTCCTAGTGGACTACACTTAGTCATTTCATCTAGAACTCTAATTACATTGCAACATCAGCAGCTAGTGTGATGTTGTGATTCTAGCAGCTGTAAAAAAAATAGGAACACAGGAAAAATACCAGGCAAGAAACAATAGGAACCATAAAATGCCTAAACATATACACTTTTTAAAAATGTAATTATAAAAGTTCTTGCCACTCCTGTCAAGAGCTTAACATTAAAAGGAAAACCACAAGTAATTGTGAAGCACTCTGTCACTCAAAAAAGACTTTAATCCACTGGTTTAGCACTTTCAGCCCAAAAATTAGGCCTTCATCAGAAGAAACTGTTAAAAAACTGTCCCATTTTTATAGCATAATTAGTACAAATCAAACCAATCAGATCTCAGTTTTCTTAAAACTTAATATAAAAAATAAAATAGATGTGTATTTTTTTATTTTATATATACATATATTTTTTATATACAATTTTTTATATTTAATTTTTATATTAAGGAGGAAATGGCCTTGGTAAAGATGGCGCTAAAAGACATCATAAGGTTTTGCAAGATAACATTCAAGGTATTACAAAGCCCGCTATTCGCCATTTGGCTCACCGAGATGGTGTCAAGCGTATTTCAGGGCTTATTTATGAGGAGACCTGTGGTATTTTGAATGCATTTAAACTTATTGGAAACACTCACCATCCAAACCAATACCATATTCATGGGTGACTTTAATTACTCAACTGTTAACTGGGAATCATACATGACATCAAATGTATAGGCTCAGGCTACTAGATTTTGTAAACACAAACTCCTTGGACCAGACTGTCAGTACATCCATGAGTGGTGTATGTTAATAGTTGCATAGAGTCAGCTGTACCCAATGTGAAGAAGTACAGAACAAACTCAAAAAACAAACCAGCCTGGTGGAATCAGAACATCAATAGGCTGTATAACAGAAGGTAGAAAATCATGGCAAAAATTAGGAGGTGCAGCACCCAGCAGGATAAAAGCACTTTCATCAAACTAAACAAACAACTCAGAGAACAAATCTACCAAGTCAAATTTGAGGTAAATTTGGCCTCCCAGGCCAAGGACAACCACAGGCATTCTTTAGTTATGTCCTCAGCCTCAAAGGCAATACACAACTGTGTGCAGAGCTCATTGTAAATAGAGCCATCTATACTGAGCTAGAAGATATAGCAGATCTACGAGCCGACAAATTCAGCTCCAACTTTCCCCCTCTCTCCCCTTCAACCTTCCCTCAGGAAATACCAGCAAATATAATTTCCCCTGCTATCATCAGGGAACAGGCCCTTAATGCTGTCTCTATGGCCAAGAACACTGCATCAGTGGACCAAAACAATATCCCAGGATGCCTTCTAAATAGCATGAAACATGACCTATTATGCCCTGTGGAATTCCTATTTAGCTGTAGCCTCCATACAGGCTTTGTGGCTCATAAATGTAGAACAACAACAGTCATCCCACTACACAAAAGTGAGCCATCTACAGACCTTGTAAACTACCGACCCATATGTCTAGATAGTCTTATATGCAAAGCTATGGAAAGAATGATCATGTAAATGATCAGTAATGATATAGTAAACCTCCAGACACTGGACCCAACCTGGTTTGGTTTTGTCAAGGGCAGGTCGTGCCTACTCACCCTGGTGGACTTCTTTGAGAAGGTCATCAAAGCAATGGATGAGGGCAAAATGGTTCACAGTGCCTACCTTGACCTGGCCACGGCATTTGATACAATACCCTACTGAGACAATGTTGACAAACTCAGGAGGGTAGGTACAAACTCATATGTCACCCAGTGGATAGTCAACTGACTTACAGACAGGACCCAGGAAGTTAGAACTGGGGAGTCCACCTCTACAAAGAGGCCAGTCACAAGTGGAGTTCCTCAGGGATTGTTCATGGACGTCTCCTTTTTGACATTTACTTCTCTGAAATCAAGGCCAATGTCAATGTTGTATGGATGACTAAATTTGCAGATGATTGTCAATTAGGAGCTGTCATTGAATCTCACACTGGCACAAATGTTCTCCAGAAAGGGCTTATACAGGCAAACAACAGGTGTCAGATCCATGGACTAAAACTGAATGCCAAGAAATGCATACTAGTATCCTTGGGGAAGTCATCCACCCCTGGTAACTATCATATTGACAACTCACCCCTTAGAGTTGACCCATCTGGCCTTTGACTATCGTGTCTACAGTAGTGAGAAAATCATTCTATGTTGTGCAACTTATAAACAAAAGTATGGCATCTAGGTCCAAGGACGTTATTGTTCCACTGTATTTGTCATTCATCAGACCCATTGAGTACAATGCCCCCTTTGGTATGTACCTAACCAGGCATATCCAACAATTGGAATGTTCACAGAGGTTCCTCACTAATACAATACAGGGCATAAGTGAAATGTCCTATGCACACTGCCTCAAAGCCTTATCTTGTATTTTGTCTCCTAGAGACTGTAGAAGGGAGATTTATGCCTGGCATACAGGGCACTGTCAGACCCCATTCTGATGGACCTCCTGCATATCCACAAAACAAACAGCACCAGAATTACCCATTCTAAAGACTTAAACCTTGCCTGTGATATAAATAGGACCTGCTGGAGAGACAGGTATGTATCCCAGAGACTGCCCCATCTATAGAACAGGCACCCCATCCATGTGAAGCAGAGTTCCTCCCTAACCCAATTCAAGTGTAACTTGGACAATTGGATAGGGAAAAGGAAATTCATCCCTGGTTTGGCACCAATGTCTCTAATGGACACAGGCAACCTATGAATGGTTCATCTCCCAAGCCCCTGCTTACACTTATCAAGGGTACCAGAACTTGTCAGAGATTTGGGATGCAAGGCTAGGCTTAAAAAGTCCCTTGTGGTCATTAGCCTAGTAGACACCTCTGAACCTATGAATTTATGTACCCTGTAGACAGACTGAAGTTGAACAGTTTATGTAAAGGCTTGGATACAATATACTTGGAACTGATGAGAATGCAACATGGAATGTTGTCTGATCCTATGGAAGTATTATTTTCAGCCTTTGTTAGAGAATCTTATTTCATTGTGAATTGAGGGGAAACTGCACTTTCAAGGACAGTAGTGTCAACAATGTAGGTAGGTGAAGTACAGTTAGCACTAAGTCTGTCTGCTAACATATTGGCTATATCCTTGGGATCAGAATATGTGGTATTAGAATGGATGAGCTCAGCACATTATTGGACATTATTCCTTAATTTTCAGACATGGCTGAAGAAAGATTTCCTGTTTCATTTGGTATTTGTGGCAATTTTAAGATTGTATTCTGTTTTACATTTTGCTACTCCTCTTATGCTCCTTGTTCACATGTTTGAGAGAAGTCTTGAGATAAAGGAGATGGGAATGTCTTGCAAATGTTCATCATTTTCCTACTTTTTTATGCAATTTATTTATACTGAAGTTGCGCCAGGAAGATTTATTCCTGAATTTACCATTATATTTAAAGTGGATGGGTACTGATTCTACTATTCTGCTGTTTAGGTGCTGGGAAAAGTCTGAGGTGAATGCAACAGCACTTACAGTTGTGTTTATTTGCAAGAGACTTTTGGGAAAATTGCATAGGAGTTGTACAAGTTGAAGTAGATTTGCCTTGGAGGAGTCCCTAAGGGCAGTCTCATTTGTTAATGGGATAATACAGCTAGGGATAGCAAAGAAATGACCAGTTTGTGGTTAGATTTAACCAGGGATGAGGAGATGTAGGGTGAGGTACAGGTTTGGGCAAGGATGATAAGAACAAGGTCAAGAATGTTAGATCCTCTAGTGGGTAGTTTTCCAACTTTCTCCAGTGTGTCGGTATTAACAAAGACTAGAAAATGCTGAGCATAACTGTTTTTAGTCATGCAAACATGCCAATCAATGTATGGGTTATTGAAGCTGCCTAGAAAGATGGTATTTGGTTTAATATTTAATGCCTCAATGGTTTTAAGGTAATTTCCATTATCTTTGGAGACACTGATGGGGATCTGAAGTGTGCAATGAAATAATAGTTGGATCTGTTAAGTGTGATTTTTATCTCCAGGACATGATAGATGTTAAGCCCTGGAATAGAGGGAGTCTGTCATTGTGCTGAAAACATGTCTTAGTCACTACATAATAATATGAATCTGTTTCAGCTGCAGGAGAGCCTCACATTCTGGCATATTTCTATTTATACACCTAACACTGATTAGTGCCACAAAGATCATCTCCAAATTTGAGTTGTTTGAGTATGTTATATAGAAATGTCTATTTGGGGGAATATGGTGACAGCAAAAGCTTTAGTCATTATGCATAAGCCCTGATATGAAAGATGTAAACCATTTATAGAAAAACATGAAGTCTTAGCTACCAGATCATACAAGGTGGGCACATATACATACTGGACCCCTTAGAATGACACTGAATATTTAGCCAATCGATAAATCTAATTATCTTGTCTTGGTGTGATGATGTGAGGTATTGCCATCTGTGCCAGGGAGAATAGGGCAGTGCATGTGTAACATATGCCAGCATTGTTACCTGGAGTTCTGTAAATCATTTTGTATCATGTAATTATCACACTGACTTCTACAGATGCTTGTGTTAAAAATGTATCAACAGTGTTATTATAACTGATTAAAGGTTTATGTTTAAACAAAGAATTCTGGAAAGGAAGAGTAGAAGTTTTTGAAATTGTTCTATATCTTTTAGATACTGCAACAGATCTTATCAAAGCTCTGAGTGTATATTGTACCAGAGTCAGGTGCTCAAATGTGACATCAGTCTATAACCAGCACTGAGAGGATGGAACTCACACAGCAGTTTGTTTTGTTTGGTTTTCTTTGGAACCTGATATAAAACATCTATATCAGTTAAGTTAGTTCAGTTCAGTCAGTTACAAGCTCCTCACCTTGCCTTCTGGAAGTAAGCATCTTGGCATCTAATCTTGCCTTGCTGTATTAATTAAGTAAGCTAGGGAACAGTTATTCTTCAGACAGTCAGAAAATACAGTGAGATTTAAGTATTGTTTTCTTGCATCTGTTTGAATCTGCCCAGCTGTGTTCGTTCCCATGTTTTCTATTTTATTATTTATTTTTAAATATTTTTGTACCTTTCATTGTGGCTGGTCTTTTAGAGAATATTTTTAATGTCTTGAGAGTACTTGTGTTTATTTTAGTGATGCTTTGGCCACTCTAAAAAACCTTGCTGCTTTGGTATCATTCTACCATTTATATTAGTATTGATTTTATTCAGTGTAATTCGATACTCTTGTAAAAGCCTGAGAGTGGTTGACTGGTGGTAGCATGGTTACCTAATAGTCTGGGCAGAAGGGGTACAGCTAGTAAATTTGTACTAGCCTTTCCCAGGATTGTGTGTGTGTGAAAATCAAATACCCAGGATGGGTGTGTCAGCCACTTGGAACTGGGACAAAGTGCTCCAAAGTGAGTCTTGTTTGGGATCTGGAGAGACAGACCCCAGGATTCAATAAAATCCTTGTAGGCTCTATGTAGAGTCTACATGGAATGTACCCATGTACATGGCCATGGTTCCCCGACAGCAATACACCATGCATATTAATCATAGCATGCAGTAGAGGGAGATCACAGTAACACAGATATTGAATCCATGTAGGCAGTAGTGTACAGGCTGTCCCATTGTTGTGGATTGTCCAGGGAATTCCTGGACAGATGTTATGTAGTACAGGATATGTAATGTACCCTGCTAGTGTAGAAATATGTGTGAATTTTAATATTTTTTTTCTTTAATTTTATTTTTTTATACCCATTTTTGCAGTGCAGTGCAGACAGCAGTGGTGCTGAGCTGCACTTACACATGCACAGCTGGCACCTGCCAGACATCTAGAAATAGAAACTAGATGTAATTAATTACGTTTTTTGTCTACATGTTTTTTTGTTTTTTTTGAATGGCCATTTGTTTGGTGTGGCAAGGCGTGGTGCTTAGCAATGCTAACAGGAAGCTTAGCAGTATATGTGAAGGCATGCTGTCTTTCTGTCTTACTATCATACTGTCTTTCTCACTATCCAAGTAGCTAAATAGGTAGAGTCCATGGCCTAATGTGTAGTAGGTCCTGGGTCCGAGTCCCCAGCAATCATACCTTTTTACATTTTTTCCTGTGGAAATGTGTGAGGTGACCTTAAGGGCGATTTAATTCAAAAACAAAATTGTTCCATTTGGAATGGCTGCTCACTGCTAAGCACTACTTAAACATGGTCAATGGCTATTCCTGTTTGCCCATTGCTAAGCTTTGCTAAAACACAGTTGTATGAGTTTACACAATGCTCAGCTCCACTAAGCTGCTTTACATAATGCTAAGCAACACGGCACTTTTTTGAATGTTGCAGTATAATGTGTAAGGGTGAGAAAACAGCCTATATTAACGCCAATAGGTTGGAATTCTGCAGCATTCACTAGAGTCTTAGAAACCTGTCTATATGCCTGGCGGGGTTGGTGAGGGAGCGGACTTTTGGGCACAAAGGTGGGGTGTGCAGGAGTCCAGAGTGTTTGTTGGACACCTGGTCCAGAACTATGAACCCCAGCTGTTGCAGGGTGATTACCAGGGCTCAGAATGTAAAACTGAAACCTGGGATTGGTTGGCCAGGGATCTTACCAGTGCTACTGGTATCACCCGCACTGGTGAGCAGTGTTGTCACCACTATGACAACCTGAAGCAAAGGAAGAGGGGAACCTTGTACACCCGGGTCCAAGAGGCTAGGGGCTGGGCATGCCCCATACATATGTAAGTATGTTTCTTACTATTTTTCTAAAATAGAAGGTGAATCCATGCAAAACTGGTATGCATAATGGTTTGATTCTCTTCCAACAGCTGTAGCTGAATGGACTCGCAAAGTCCAGTCTCACACACTGCGCCTGGCCAGGATGCTCCATGAGGGGTCTACTTCACTTCACCTAAATCTCATTTGACTGAATTTCATTTGACTGAAACCAAATCACCTAATTTTCAAAATACTGAAAACTCATTTGACTAAGTCTCATTTCACTGAATTGTAAGCCATAGACATGATGTGGGTTTCCCTTCACCTGTGACTTGTTTGTGATAAAAAGAATTTCTGTAACTTACAGTGCTGACTTTTACAATACCAATAGTCATGTAGAAAGTAGTGTTATAGTGTTTCTAAATGTGGGTATGTCTTTTTACATTTTTATGGGAAATATCTAAAGTAATATGGCGGATGTGTTGTGAGTTCCCAACAGTAGTGGCAGCGCGTAGAGTACTGTAAAGCAAGTAAAAGGTATATGCCCTTTTTCTCACTGTAGTGCGATCCTGGAGTTAGTATATATAGTTAGGGGGTGGGGGGCTCAGCCCCTCACCTAGTTTGGTTTTATATTGTTTGGTTTCTGTTAAGAGGTTAAGTAGTTTTTAAATTCTGGAAAGAGGTAGACATTAGTGTTGCAAGTGTGTATGTCTAAGGTTTAAAATTTAGTCTTTTGAAATTTAGCATTGTAAGCTTTCAGTGAAATGATATTCAGTCAAATGAGTTTTCATTATTTTGAAAATTAGATGATTTGGTCTCAGTCAAATGAAAGTCAGTCAAATGAGATTTAGGTGATGTGAAGTAGACCCGCCATGAGTGTGGTAATTACAGATATTTTCTGATAACTGTAGTGCAATGAACAATAAACAATGCCAATAAAATAAGCAATAAGGGTTAAAGCAGGATTGTGGTTTGAAAATAATGTGTGCAAATAAGTGCAGTAGGGCTGTATTCACTGCATATGTGTTCTAATGTCACTGCAGTCAACTGTAAGAATGAAATTAATAAAAAATGCAAAAGTAATTGCCTAATAAATATATTGCACAACCCACAGTACTGTTCAGGGCTGTCTTCAGGCCACTTTCAGTCAAATAATGCTCTCTATTCCTCCCACTGTAGGAACAAAGCATATGGGTAAGGTAGCCCACATTCTCAGCAGATATCATGTGTATAATTCAGAGATTCTAAGGAGCAATAACAATAAAGTGTAAAGCAGGATTGTGGTTTGATAAGTAATGTATACAAATAACTGCAGTAAGACTGTATTCATTGCATGTGTGCTCTAATGTCACTGCAGTCAACTATAAAAATTAAATTAATAAAGAATGCAGATTGCCTGATAAATGTATTGTACAGCCCACAATATGGTTCAGGGTTGTCTTCAGGCCACTTTCAGTTAAATAATGCAATCTGTTCCTCCCACTCCAGGAAAAATGGATGTGGATAAGGTAGCCCACGTTCCTGGCAGATATGTGTATAATTCACAGATTCTTAGCAGCAATAACAACAAAGTGTAAACTAGGATTGTGGTTTGATAAGTAATGTGTTCAAATAACTGCAGTAGGGCTATATTCATTGCATGTGTGTTCTAATTTCACTGCAGTCAATTAAGTGCACATGTCCATGCTGGTGTGAATGACCTGAGATGTACCTCCCTGGACTACATGAAAAGAGACATAGAGGAGCTCTCTGACCATGTAGCCCAGGCTGGTATGACCCTGACCTTGAGTAGCATCTTGCCCTCACTAAGAATGATTCCACAGTATAAAGACAAAATGATCAGTTTCAACAATTGGCTAAAGTATTGGTGTCATTCAAAGGGGATCCAGTGTCTGTCAGCCTGGGATGACATGCTTGACAAGCCACGTTGCTTTGCTAGGGACGGCTTGCACCTGTCACCCTTAGGCTTTCATATATTGGCCAAGGCTCTTGCCACCCCCATAGTGCCTTTTTTAGGCAAGGCTCAAAGGACAAACCCACCTCCATAGACAACCCAAGGATAAAAAAACTAAAGGTAATGCTACTTAATGCCAGAAGTCTAAACCTCAAGATGTACACACTCGAGGCTCTCCTCAGTATGGAGAAAATCGATGTCTGTGCAGTAACAGAAACCTGGTTCAAGGCTCCTGAGAGCACCCCAGCACTACCAGGTTATAACTCATACCATGCGTTTCGGCCCCAAAACTTGGACCGAAGCACAAAAGGAGGGGAAGTATCTATATTCATCAAAGATACCTACACCTCCAGGTTAGTGGCACTGCACGAAGCATCGGAAACCATCCATGTGCAACTAACAGCGGGCAAAACTGCCTTTCAGTTTGTAGCCTGCTACAGAACACCCTCCCTATTACAGGAACCCCACTTGGCATTCCTGAGAACACTGGAGAATATGAAGGTCTCTCCAAACACTATGTTATTGGGTGACTTCAACTACTCAAACATTGACTGGGAAAACTACTCAAGCCCAAACACCCTCACCCAACGGTTCCTTGAATTTATAAACTCTAATGCAATGGAACAACTGGTCACCACTCCCACAAGAGGGAACAACATATTGGACCTGGTCATCACCAACATGGGGACTCTATGTTCCACACCACAGGTAAACCCCTCATTGGTAAAATCAGACCATAAACAAATTTCCCTGAATATCAATATCCCGTCCCCACCCCCAGGCAAGGAAATCACTGTAAAGAATTTCTCAAAAGCCAACTTTGCACTTCTCAAGACTGAGGTGGAATCCTTCAAAGCCCCTGGGTCAGTGGATAATAGAGCCCAATCTGCAGAATCCTTTACAAATGCATTCTATGAGCACCTGCAGGAATGCATGGATCATGCTATCCCAAATAAAACCAAGACTCACTCCTCCAAAAACAGGAGACCGGTCTGGTGGGCCCCGGCCATAAATAAGCTATACAACAGAAGGAGGAAGCTACTACATGACAGAGCAAAATCACAAAAAGGGAAGGCATCTCTGATCAGTATTAGCAAGAAACTTCGATCCCTCATAAAATCATCAAAGGCCAGTTTCGAAAGAAAAATTGCCCTAGACACTAAAGATAATCACAAGGCTTTCTTTAGTTATGTCAGGAACAAGGGTGGAAACTCCCAGATATGCTCTGAATTGTTGCATAACGGTACAAAATATACCGAACCTACAGACATAGCCAACATCCTGGCAGACAGATTCAGTGCAAACTTCTCCCCCCTTCCCCCCCAAAGGAGCAAATTCCTATCTCAACTGAATGTAACCTCCCTGACATCACAGATGCACAGGTGAAAGCTGCCCTCTCCAAAGCAAAAACACAGCATCTATGGGACTGGACGGTGTCCCAGGCTGTGTCTTACACGAGCTCCAAGAAGAACTGAACCCTCACATTAAGTCACTATTCAAACTTAGCCTTACTACAAGATATGTACCCAAAGAATGGCGTACTGCTACAGTGGTCCCACTCCACAAAGGTGGTGCCACAACGGACCCCGAAAACTATCGCTCCATAAGCCTGACTAGTCTGATCTGTAAAGCTATGGAGCGTATTATCATGGAACTCATAAACAAAGACATTGGGAGCTTCCAGACACTGGACCCTACCCAATTCGGCTTTGTTAAGGGCAGATCTTGCCTCTTAAACCTAGTTGATTTCTTTGAAACAGTTACCAAAGCCATAGATGAGGGCAAGGTAGTCCACACAGCCTACCTGGACCTCGCAAAAGCCTTCAAGACAATAACCAACTCGGGCATCATAAATAAGCTTACCATCTTAAATATCAACCCCTATATCACAAGATGGGTTGCAAACTGGCTCAGAGATAGAACCCACATGGTCAGAATTGCAGGTGCCATGTCCGAATCCAAACCAGTTACAAGTGGCGTCCCACAGGGTTCAGTTCTGGGACCTCTCTTGTTCAGTATATACTTCTCTGAGGTTCAGGCTAACACAGGGGGATTAAGGCTGACAAAGTTTGCAGATGACTGCAAACTGGGGGCCATAATCGAATCTCCAGCTGACACAAGCATCCTCCAAAAGGGTGTCACAGAGATGGATGCTTGGTGCCAGAGCCACGGCCTCAAGCTAAATGCTAAAATGTGCATAGTCATCCCCTTTGGGAAAAACAAGGTGCCCACAAATTATCACATAGGTGGTAATCCATTAAGTACAGAAGAAGTAATTAGAGATTTGGGGACCAACATAGATAGTAATCTCTCCTTTGATAATCACGTTGCCAAAGTGGTTAGAAAGACCTTCTGTATAGCCCACCTTATCACGAAAGGGTTCACATCTAGATCAAGAGAGGTCATTGTGCCCCTCTACTCGTCACTCATCAGGCCCATAATTGAATACAATGCCCCTTTTGGGATGTACCTTACCCGACACCTGCAGCAACTGGAGAGACCCCAAAAGTACCTCACCAAGAGGATCATGGGCTACAAACAGATGTCCTATGCAGCTCGACTAAAGAAACTCCAGCTCTACTCAGTTGCTTACCGCCTACTCAGAGGCGATCTATGCCTGACGTACAAAGCCATGTCAAACCCAGAATTAATGGACATGCTCCACCTCAAAAAATCCAAGTCCCTTAGAGCTACACGCTCCAGTGACCTAAACCACAGCACAAAAATAAATAGGACATGCTGGAGGGACAGATTCATTTCCCAGAGGCTCCCCTCACTCTGGAATAGAATCCCAATTCATGTTAGACATAGCCCCTCGCTCACCCTCTTCAAGCGAAATCTTGACGCATGGATGGGAAATCGCAAATTCACCCCAGTATCTCTTCTGTGTCCCTGCTAGACAGAGGCACAGTAAACTAATCTTAAAAGGGTACCTTCTGTGACCTACTTTACAGAGGCACAGTAGGCTAATCTAATAGGGAGGCGGAAGCCAAATACACTCTGGCTAGGCTTATAAATGCCTTAGGGCAGATAGCCTAGTATCTACCTATGAACCTATGTCCCCTTGCAGTCACAGCGTTTGGGTTCTACTCTCATGCCAGCCAACTAAGACATGAGAAGCTGTCTAGTCTACTTAATGTACACAAACATATCTCTCAACTGTCACGATTTTTCATAATGTAATGACAACTGCCCAGTCTATCTGGTCCTCGATTAGCAGATAAATGATTACCTGGAATGTAATGTATTTACAAATTCATTTACAGAACACCTTGGTAGCAATGTACGAGCACAGTATGTGAAACAGTTCCGTGTAGTTGTGTACCTGTACCTGTTAGTGCTTGGCCCATACTGTCCCATGCTAACAGCTTGAGAGGTATGTACATGCAACATCATCTATAGCAGAATTGGAGTCACTGTACTCAAAACTGACACTGCACACCTGTTGAAGTATATATTGGTAGTCTGTGTATTAATATCATCTGCAAATTCACTAATGGTATGTTTTTCTCTCTCTCCCCACCCCTTATCTTCTTTAATTTATTAATGTTATTTATCATTATGATTTAATATTAATATATTCTGTTAAACTGTTATGTTGGACTTATAGGTTATTTCATACTGGTTTGCTGTTAACATACTTACTGTTATGTCATTTATTATTTCCCATATAATATACCTTAATATGTATTTGGATTAATCAATATTATGTTCCATTATGTTGATGCTAACTTTGGTTTGGTTATTGCTAACCTTAACTTATCTTTATATCTAATTTACTACATTGCAACAAGGTAGGATGGTTCCAGGTGATCCAACTACCTTGGTTCCTCCAGCAGTGGCACCAGGGCTCAGCACATCTGGGCTGCAGCCTGGTGGTGCCTGTCTGCTGCCCCTACACTACCTGTGGTGTCTGGTAGTTCCACCCCAAAGGCCAGGGCTAGGCCCCACACTGGGAGCAGTGGTGGAGGGAGTGATTTTGTTACCCTTGATGAACTACCAGGATTGGTGAGCAGAATGTTCTTTAGAATTTTTGGAAGTCGCCTGTGCTGAATGGAGGGCATTTTTGATACCCTGGTGGGGCAGTATCACCCCATAGCCCAGCCTCTACCACTGCCACCACAGAGGCAGTGAAGGAGCAGTGCCAACACTCCCATGGCTGGGGATTTGAGTCATGCTGCTACCTTGCGGAGGCACCTGAGACTGGGATTCCACAACACCCTCCCCATCCAAGGTGATCACCCCCCCTCTTCTGTCACACACCACCACTGTCTTCTGTCTTCTCTGTCTGCAAAAGCTTTCTCACCTTCCCAACTTACTTTTCCATCATGTACTTATGTCCCTTCCCCAATATTCCACTCTCACCTTAACAAATGGGCACATATCCCAAAAAAATATCGTTCCATGCATAGCTCTCCATTTCTCAAACATTCACTGGACACATGTAATTTGTTCCAATTGACTTAACAACACAGCTATGTTGTCCTCACCCCCTTCAATGTGGGTGACAGTCCAAATTCATCTGCAAATTCTATCAAAGTGCGCAGTTGTTGCTGTACAAGAAATGGATAGCTAGGGTTCTTTTCTGCACCCTTCCTCCACATATCTACCTATCTTTCCCCTGCTTGCACTCCATTTCACCGCTGCCCTATCTCCCCATTTTTCTTTTCTTTAAAGATTTTTTGCATGACGTTGCTCAATGTGGCACATCAGCTAAATGGACCTATATTGATATATGTGTTTTAAATGAAAATAAACACGTACAAAATAAACACCTGTCCTTTATTTCAAACCCAACACCATTGCACCTGCAGACAACCGCATTAACCTGTCATGCCACACAGCTGTTAATTAAAACAAGTGTTGTAAGCAAAACATAGTAACTGCAAGTTAACATCATTAAGCGTGTGTAAGTAGAGCTGTGCATCTCTCCGCATTGTGCAAACCTGCTGAAAGAGTAATGGAAAAATGGGAGTATAACTTGGAGCCTGGTACAGAACTACACCATTTGAAAGCCAGACACAGAATAATGGATTTAATTGAGGTCTCTAACAATAGGTACATGGGCACACTTTCAGCAACATGTAGAAATCCACCTGCTAAAACATTAATGGCAAAATGCATGTTCAACTGGGACTCTGGTGGAGAATAAATCCCTATAAAGCCAGGCACATAATAATGAATGCAATGTAGGTATGTCACAGCCTGTATGTGTGCACTTATATGTTCACAAATACACATGCGTCAATAGTAGGAGCTCAGTCTGTTAAATGCTTTGCAACCAGTAATTTTTGTCACACATGGTCCTGGGTTCAAATCTAGTGGTATGTCACATTTAAATTACACTATTGTAATGCCATCAATGAATGACTGAGTCATGCACTCTTTATCCACACAATGCAATATCTGTTTTTCAATTATGGAAGTCTAAGGCATACATATAGTAACACACTTGAAGTATTCCTATAGCAACACTATAAAGTGCCTAAAGTGTCAGGTCATGCATTAATATGCATTCACAGAGGAGTTTAACTTAGGTAATGTAAATAATGCCCACTAATATCAGAGTGCAGCACACAATCATTTCATAATGATATTACAAATTAGCACAGCTGCACAACTAACATACACATATGGAGGTCCTGCTATTAACAAGAACTGCCAGCAGACACATTCTAAATGACTATCATAATGTAACAGATGGCCTGGTAGTTGCCCATATTGTTGACATAATGGTATATTTACCCCTATGCTGCCCAAGTACACAGCAAACATGCTGCCTGGTACTCTGTTAATGATACCGTTGGCTAGCAGATTTACCTTAAACATATGCCTTAATTTTCAGTGAAATGGGAACCCTTAATCTGGCTCTGCTGCTACAATAATGCTGCCACAGCTCTCATACTTACTCTTACAGCTTGTTGTCCTCCAAAGTGTTCACACTCTCTGCCTATGCCTATTGCCTGCAGCATCAGCTGCAGCCTGTAGCACACACATCTGTATGTAGAAGTAGCTGCTACAGATGTACTGTCAGTGATGATGTAGTATCTTGACCCCAGTAATGTCCAGCACAACATATCAGAAAGGGCTTCTAATCTACATGAAGGCCTTATATCTTGTTCAGTGGTTGCATGTCATTGGCTGATTATACTCCAAATCAACTGTGTTGGCTGCAATTAGCATTTCAGAACCACATATTGGTTAAGAGTTAATCACCTAGTAATGAGAACCATGTTAAAAAGGCAAACAGCTGGCTAGGGGAACCATTCTGTATGAGACTTTCTTTGCACAGTAACTGCATTGCCAAAACCTTTATATATCTGCACATATCAGCAGAGGAGTATTGTACTCCATCAGGTATGTAATATTTTTGTTTACAACATAATTCATATGTGTGAATATATTTAGGGGGAATGGGCATTACATCATTAAGACTTTTCTAGAACTCTAATGATGACGTGATTGATCTCCAGATTTTTTACACCTGCAGAGGACGTACAGTACATCAGGAGTGAAATGTTTTTTGTCAATGTGGCACACTGGTCTCATGCAAATGTCCCTTTATAACAGTTGTAATAGCACACTGCGATTTGTTTGGCACTCTTGTTTTGACATATTATCAGTGGTTTCCCCCTAGGGGCCACACTACAATGGACTCCTGTGTTGGATGTGTCATCATACAGCAGTACCTGTCATGGCACAAACAGGAATAGCTGACTATTGCTAGTATATTAGTTTTATCCACACCCTTTGTATGTTTGCACACTGTGGAATATGACATGTGTGATCAAGCAGTGGATACTGCCAGCCATTCTGTTCTTGCTGTATCTCTCCATAGTGTACTTCCACATATGTGATCCTGACGTGTTCCCATTTTGCTGTCTTTCAGGAAACATGTATGTAAGACGCCATGCCCCGTTTACCTGATGCCAAGAATTATATAATCCTGGAAACCTTCCATCAACACCATGAACTCCCGCTGTTCAGGGGAGGCAAAACAGGGAACAGTGAGCATCATTGTGGACTGACCTTATCTGCGATGTTTTTCTATAGGTCACCAGAGCAGGACATATGAGCAGGTTCAACACCATCCATCAGATATGATAAATACTGCAGGCAGAAGAGCAGCAGATGTGGCCAGGGATTGTGGTGTCACCTGTGGAGGGCCTGCAGTGGCAAAAACACTCTCAACCACTAAGAAATTCCTAGTGAGCCTAGGAACACATGACAGCTCCCAGGCATCCATCATACTATATATCATGGATGTGGGTCTTACAGTTTCCATGCCAGAGGAGCGTCCAGGTAGGCTTAGTTTAATCAGAATTGGAATACTGTAGTATTCAGTGTGTCACGTATATATACTGTTACATGGGTGTCAGATTCTTTTGGGGGGGGGGTTAACTGCAGTTTGAATCTCATGCTCAGATTTTGACCAATATAGCAATTAAAAAAGTAGCTACTATAAATGTGAGCTATATGGACGCATTAACCTGTTATAGTGCAACATGCAGTGGTGTTTACATTATCTCTTCCTCAACTTTTTACAGGTCCATCAGGAATCGGAAAAGTCTGTGGTCCTGCTCCTGGTAAGCACAACAGTGTTTTGTTACAGATGTAGATTTACTGTAATGTATTCCCTAAAGTGTCATTCCAAGTCTGCTGGCTGGATTGCTGTAATGTTGGCATGATTGCCAACTGCACAGATATTTTCTGACTGTACACACTCTAGAGTCATACCTATACCTTGTAGGTGGACAAAATGACAGATGTGACAGTATTGTCAGGACAGTGCAGATTGCCATATGTGTCAACTGTGCAGAGGCTTCACAAATGTCAACAGTGTACCTCACTGTTGCTGATGAGATTGCTATTTAAAGAGCTTTTATTTACAAGTAACTGCTGATGTTTGTGGGAAAAGTAATGCCCTCGTGTCCCATAATATGAGGTTGGCAGATAAACAGGTCTGTAATAGTGGCAACAGTGTATATAGCTTTGCATATATTGCAACATAGTACTGCAGAACATAATAGTGCAAGTAATAATGTACTGCCTTTCCCTTTTTTAACACAGGTAAGCAGGGGATTTGGTCTCTGTCCCCTACACAACCTGATGTCAGTGTCTCTTCAGACTCTGGTGATTATGGTGGCAAAAGAGAGGCATAAGTGGGGGTTTCAGGGACTAAATCTGTCCCAGAGGTTTACATCATTCTTCTGCCCTCATTATCACACAGTCAATATGCCTACACATACCCAGTCCCCAAAGGCCACAGATATTGGACCGTCAGAAGGTAGGGACATTGAACAGAAAAGTGTGGCAACTATGGTTCCAGTGAGTTTTGATACTGGCCATAGCCAAAGAGATGGTGAGGTTCCATACAGGCAGATTGATAGGGGTGTTCATAGGTGGTCTACTGTCCTTCCACCACCTGTTGCAGGTGTGTCATCATAGGTCACTCTGCATATGTTTTGGGCCATCATGGAGGCACAGACACATTCCAAAAAGAACTCCTAATGAATGCTCAGGGTTATGGATGCAGCACAGTCTGACATCCATGACTGCCTCCACTGCAATGGTGATACCCTGGATTAATTCATTGATGCAATGGAAAGATGTTGGTCTAAGACAGATTGCAGAATATCTGTCTTGGAATGCATATTGTCTGTGATGGAACATCTGGTTGGAGTTGAGCATCAAACATGTAGATGTAGGTTAGCAACTCCATCTGCTGAGAGTCCACATGGCCGTGCACAATCATGCTCCTGTAGTGGCAGTAGATCCAGCTCTCCAAAGACGAGTGTGCTGTCCACACCAAGACATACCAGGTCATGGGATTGTGGTCCTGGGTGTTCCCATGGAGGACATGGCCCCATCAGACAGCAGTCGCTGTCAGGTACTAGCAACTCTTCTGACCTTGGGCATGGAGGTGCCAGTGCAACTCCTGGCAGTGTTTGTTCCCATGTTTGGGGGTGGAGACAGTGAACTGTCAGCTCTCCCATGCATGGTTCACACCTGTCCAACATATACACATGTAGGGCTAGCACTCAGCTTGACTGTGTTCATGCACACACTCACACACCACTGTCAAAAATCAGTTCACCTACAGGCACACATGGCATAGTTCCATGGTCCATCTTGCCTGCTTCCCCTCCCAACTTACACACATGCTTTCAACCTATTGGGTCAGCCAAGGCCTCCTGCACCCCCACACAACACCCTGTGCAAGTGATGATACCTGTGCCACATCTGTGTCATCCTCATCATCAATGCAGGGAAAAGAAGCTATGTGTCTGATGCACAGGGTGACTATATCAATTAATATGTAATTGTGTAATCCATTGTTGCCTTTGTCATAGCACTTGTACTGGTTCATAGGTAGGTACTAGGCTACTGGCCCTAGGGCCTATTTAAGCCTAGCCAAAAAGGTACCCTGGCTTTCGCCACCCAAGAAAATTATTTTCCTGTGCTCCTGTTGAACAGAGCCACAGAAGTAATCCCCGGGGTGAATTTTCTATTTCCCATCCAATCATCAAGATTTTTCTTAAAGAGTATAAGGAAAAATGCAAGGTTACACTCACCAACACTCCTGTGCTTCCAAATAGTTAAAGAAAAAATATATGAAATGCAGGCGTGGTGGCACAGTATGCGTAGAGCATATCAATCAACAGCAGTCTGTATAACACACAAATACACTAATACGCTAGCTGCGTACAGATAGAGTTGCCAGTTAGTCAGTATCACCGTAAAAAGCAAAAGTATACCAAGTACTGTATCAGGCTTCCGTGGAACAATGGCTTGAAAACTCTTCAGCACCTCAAGCGTTCAACGGGACATATCATGACGCATAACGTTTAACGGCCTGATGAAGACCTAGTTGAAAGCGCTTGCCGATTTTTATATGAATAAACTACCTTGGATATACTCTGTTGAACGCTTGGTTTATCATTGAAGGTTTCCAAGCTATTGTTCCTCTGAAGTTTTGCTCTTGAATCAGGTACTTTATTTGAATTAACTGTTGACTCCATCTACAAGCAGATAGCTTATTTTTTGTATGCACTGACTCGCATACTGGCGTTGAATAACAAGCCTGCATTGCATTTACTTGCTTTCTTTGTTATACGACTTTGGATATGTCCCGTTGAATGCTTGAGGTGCTGAAGAGTTTTCAAGCCATTGTTCCACGGAAGCCTGATACAGTACTTGGTATACTTTTGCTTTTTACTGTGATACTGACTAACTGGTAACTCTATCTGTATGCAGCTAGCGTATTAGTGTATTTGTGTGTTATACAGACTGCTGTTGATTGATACGCTCTACGCATACTGTGCCACCACGCCTGCATTTCATATATTTTTTCTTAAAGAGTGCCAATGAGGAGCTTTGTTTGATATAGATAGGTAGTTTGTTCCAGAGTATGGGAAGTCTCTGAGACAGGAATCTATCCCTCCAGCATGTTCTGTTTATTGTGGTGACAAAGTTTAGGTCCCTAGAGCGTGTACCTCAGAGGGATTGGGATTTCTTTAAGTGGAGCATGTCCAACAGCTCTGGGTTTGACATAGCTTTATATGTTAGGCAGAGATCCCCCCTGAGAAGGCGATATGCAATGAAGTAAAGCTGGAGTTTTTTGAGATGGTCTGCATAGGGCATCTGTTTGAGGCCAGTAATCCTCTTTGTGAAGTATTTCTGTAGCCTTTCCAGTTGTTGTAGATGTCTTGTGAGGTACATACCAAAAGGGGCGTTGTACTCTATAATGGGTCAAATGAGGGATGAGTAGAGGGGAACAATGACCTCTTTTTTCCTGGATGAGAAACCTTTTCTGATGAGGTGTGCCACGTAGACTACCACCTATGTGGTAGTTCATGGGTACAGAGTTGTTACCAAAGGGTTGACAATGCACTTTTTAGCACTGAGCTTGAGGCCATGGCTTTGACACCAGGCATCTGTCTCAGTGAGGCCATTTTGTAGGATGCCCACATTGTTAGGAGTTTCGATTATGGTTTCTAGTTTGCAGTCATCTTTGAACTTCATTAGCCGAAGACCTTCTGTGTTAGCCTGTACTTCAGAAAAGTAGATACCAAACAGGAGACGACCCAGGACTGAACCCTGTGGTACTCCACTTGTCACTGGTCTGAAGTCGGAGTTGGAGTCTATTACTTTCACAGTGTTGGTTCTGTCAGGGAGCCAGTTGGCAACCCATCTTGTGACATAGGGATTTATACCTAGTTTAGTGAGTTTATCTATAATTCCAGAGTGGGGGATGGTATCGAAAGCCTTGACGAGATCTAGATAGGCTGTGTGAACCACCTTATCCTCGTCTACAGCTTTGGTGAAAGCTTCAAAGAAGTCTATCAGGTTTAAGAGACATGATCTGCCTTTTACAAACCTGAACTGGATGGGGTCCAGAGTTTGGAGATTACCAGTGTTTTTGTTTATAAGTTCCATGATGATACATTCCATGGCCTTGCAGACCAGGCTTATCAGGCTAATGGGACGGTAGTTCCCGGGGTCTGTGGTGGCTCCCCCTTTGTGGAGTGGGATAACCATCACTGTGCACCTTTCAGTGGGCACAAAGCCTGAGGTGAGGCTATGATTGAACATGGTACTTAGGTGGGGTGCCAGTTCATTCTGTAGTTCATGTAGAATGCAGCCAAGGGATGGTGTCAAGTCCCATGGATGCTGTGTCCTTGGCTTTGGAGAGTGTGGTTTTTACCTGTGCAGCAGTGATTACAGGAACTTTGCATTCTTCCAGTATAGAGATGGGCCCTTTAAGGGGTGACATGGGGGTAAAGTTAGCACTGAGCCTATCTACCAGGATGTTGGGAATATCAGCTGGTTCTGTATAGTTAGTGCCATTGTGCTGTAACTCAGAGCAGATCTGAGTGTTGCCATTGAGATTCTTGACATAACTAAAGAATGCTTTGTGGTTGTCTTTAGAATCAGTAGCAATTTTGCTTTAAAACTAGCTTTGGAGGATTTTATGAGGAATCTCAGCTTCTTACTGAGGCTGACCAGGGAGTTCCTCCAATTATGGGATTTTACTCTTTTTTTGTAACAGTTTCTTTCTTCTGTTTTAAGTTTGTTTATGGCAGGGGACCACCAGACTGGCTTCCTTTTTTTGGTGGATAGCATCTTGGTTCTGTTAGGGATAGCACGATCCATGCACTGGTGTAAGTGCTTATAAAGTGCATTTGTGTAAGATTCAACAGTTGTACATCTACTGTCCATCTACATGTCTACATGGGTGTCATGAAGTTTGCCACTTCTGTCTTAAGAAGCGTGAAGTTGGCTTTGCAGAAATTTTTTACAGTGGTTTCCCTAATGGGTGTCGGGGCAGGATGTGGATGTCTAGGGTGATTAGCTTGTGGTCGAATCTGACCAACAAGGACTTGACCTCTGGTGTGGAACACCGGTCTCCCATGTTGGTAATGACCAGGTCTAGGATATTTCTGCCCCTGGTGGGGGGTGTGGATAAGTTCATCCAAGGCCTTGGAATTTATGAATTCCAGAAAACATTGATCAAAAGGGTTGGTACACAAGTAGATTTCCCAGTTAATGGTGGGATAGTTGAAATCGCCCATTATTAGGGTGTTGGGTTGTACCCTAATATTTTCCAGTGTATCAAGAAATGAGGAGTGTGAATCCTGGGGCATGGTTGGGGATCTGTAGCAAGCTACAATTTGGATTGCGGTCTTGCCCAGAGTTAATTGCACTTGGATAATCCCTGATGCATTATGCTGAGCAATTAGCCTGGAGGTGTGGATATCCTTAATGAATATAGACATGCCTCTGCTTTTAGTGTTTCAGTCTAGGTTAGGTGGCCAAAAGACAGATACTGCATGCTGACATTTGTGATAAGTAAGCCACATTATTTTGTGTACCTTACATTGTATGATGTTGTAATGACTGTATACTTACACAATGAAAGGTGTGTCATGGACCTGTTTATGGTTCAGTTTCAGGAGTCTGTGGGGGACACCTATGGATACCCAGCAGCAACAAATACATAGACATCACAGCACAGGATGGAATGTGAGCACAGATGAAATATGTCTTCAGCAAGGTACAGCACTATAGGTGCATGGCTCCATAGGTTCATATGTGTATAACAGGCTAACAACGACAATGGCATCATTCAGCCTACTCATGCATCCCTAATCTCTGAAAAGGTCTGATACACTTGATAAGTGTCACCAGGGTTTCAAGAGCTAACACATCTACAAACTGTGGTGATGGAGATGACCCATCTACAAATTTCCTGTGTCCATTACAGCTATTTGTCCTACACCAGTTATGATTGCCTTATTCTGTATCCCATTGTGTAACTTGCACATGATGTGCATTACAACAGACGTGTGCTTTACATACATGGGGAGCCTGTTACATATAGGGTGTAGTGTCTGGGTTACATTCCTATCTCTCCAGCATGTACTATTTATATCACAGTGAAGGTGTAGGTGTGTAGAACAGGTACTACATATGCTAGTCCTGTCTTGGATAAGTGGGAGCTACACAGTGGGATCTGACATCTCCCTGTATGGTAGCCATATAAATCCCCTCCAAAGCATGTAGGAGACAGACTATACATGTACTGTCTTAACACGGTGTGCATAGGACATGTTATCTACAATATGTATTGGTTTACCATGGAACCCGTGTGGCTGCTACAATTGTAAGATATGCTTGTGTAGTGACATAGCAAAGGTGCCATTGCACTCAATGATAGGTGTGATGAGTGCCAAATACAGAATAACCATGACAGTCTGGGATTTACATGCCCTACCTTTCTGTATAGGTTGTACAAAATTGAATGGATCCCCACATCTTACTGACCAGTGAAAGTCAAAGGCTATATTACTGCTTGTTTCCATAAGTCCAGGAGTAATGGCTCAACTGTGTGCACTGTGCAGACACTGCTATATTTTCCAGGGGTGAATGACTTCCAAAAGAACAGTATTTTGCAGTCCTTGGCATTTATTGTTTGTCAGTGGGTCTTAGAACAACTAGGTGTGTGTGTCTCAGGCCATCCTAGATAACTGTTGGTACTGTGTGGGATTCAGTGACAACTCCTAATTTGCAATCACCTGCTAATGTAGTCAGTTAGAGGTCCCTGACAGTGACCATGACTGCCAAGAAGGGAATGCCTAGAAGGGGTACTCCATTAATGATGTCTGAGGGAAGTCCACTGGTAACTGGCATCATTGTAACATTGGACTATGCAATCAACTTGTTTATGGTAACGATTGACATAGTCGAATTGTTTCCTAGCATCCCACATAACATAGGGATGCAATGGTTCAGTGAAATGTTAAGCAGAGAATCTAATCTGAGCAATGGTTTGGTGAACCAAGTTATAGAATTTATGACTATGGTTCTTTCCAATAATTTTATCTATTTCAACGGCGAATTTTTCCGTCAAAAAAGTGGAGTTGCCATGGGCGCGCCTTGCGCCAGTGCATACGCTAATATAGTGTTACACAAGTGGGAAACTGTATATATTCACGCTACCAATTGGAAACAATACATTAGATTTTACAAAAGATATCTTGACGATATCTGTATCCTTTGGGAGGGTACAGAAGAACAATTTCTCCTATTCATGGACTACTTGAACAGCACGACCAATTTTCTTAAATTCACTCATGTTATTAGCAATACAATGCTACATTACTTAGACATTCACTTGACAAAAAATCCAAACAACAAAGGTTTCCTTTCTAGGGTGCATAGAAAAGAGACATATTCAAACTCCTTCCTCCATTTTGACAGCGGGCACCCTCTTTACATCAAGAAAGGTATTATCAATGGTCAATTAGTACGAGCCTGCAGAATGTGTAGCACTACCGATTTTTTTCTGGAAGAGATTGATTTTCTTAGAACTCTATTTTTAGAAAGGGGCTACCCTCCTGCTTTTTTTCAGGACATCCTCAGTGAGGTCCTTATCAAAAGAGACCATTTTTTTCCACCGTTATTAGGCGCAGGAGCACCGTTCCCTAGAACTCAATCAACCACAGATCAAAGCATTTCTAAGAGTTTCGTGTACACCTACTCAGCTGATGCATTTTTCATAGAAAAGACTATGAAGGATTTTTGGCCGGTGGTTACTTCTCATGAGGAATTAAGTAACTTGTTTCCCACCAGCATTTCCTTCATTAGAAAAAGGAACACCAACTTGAAGGGCATTTTTGAACAAAGCATGAACACTAAGGACAAGTCAGAACATTTCAGTTGCAACAAAAGGAAGGGGACGTTTCAATGTGGTAGATGTCATCAATGCCCCTCTATTGCAAACACTCACAAGGTACACATCTCTGCCCGTAACATCACTCTATCAGCCAGCGAGTACTACTCCTGTTATTCCTCGGGCGTGGTATACCTAGGTTTTTGTGAGGTTTGCACATCCTTCTATGTGGGCAAAACAGAAAGGGCACTGAAACGAAGGATATACGAACATCTTTATGACATCAAATGTAAAATAGAAACAAATGCTTTTTTCAGGCATTCTTTGGTTTGTCCTAGTATGTCCATTCGTTTCTTTGTTCTAGAAAAAGTTTTTCCTGACCAGAGAGGAGGGGATTGGGAAACCACACTCACTTCCAGAGAATTGATGTGGCAATTAAGACTGAATGCGACAAGATACCCAGGCCTCAATGACAATTTAAGTTTAGTCAGCATACTTAAAGCTAAAAGAAACATACTTTAAATTTGAGACAGTTTTTATGGGTTTGCTTTACTCTTTTTCATTTCCCACATTTTCTCCCCTTCCTCTTTTGTGTTCAGACATACAGCATTTATTTACACTTTTACATTTTACTCCATCAAGGTCATGGTTCTGCACAGGACCTATTTAGAGTTTTTATTTTTATTTTACATTTCAAGACCAGTTCATCCACAGTAGCCCATTAGTCATATGATGACTTTGCATTTTTAGTTTTTAGTTTTTAGTTTTCAACACATTGGTCTTTTAATTAGACAAGAACACTTCCAACACCTTAATGTGTTTTTAGATTATTTATGTATTAAGATTTTTCTAAGAAAAGTTTCAAATTAACATTAACATTGTACAAAGTAATGCAGTTTATGAGTTTGAATTATTTTACCAAGCAGCACTTTTTTCTGCATTGTATTTTAAGGTTGGCTTTAAATCAACTAAATGTAAATTAATGTAATTAATTAATGTTTTTAATTAATCAACCAACGGTTTTAAGCCAAGCACTTTATAAGTATCATGTGAAGGCATTGTTTGTTACACTTGATAAAGCCTGGTAATACCGGGCGAAAGCGCTCGTGTTTTGAAGTTTTGTGTATTAAAAACGTTTTCTTTGGATCCCATTTGGTCTGTTAACTTGCACCTTTTGACTGTTTTGCTTAGCTGGATTGTACATCAGCAAATATCTCTACTTTATTTTTTGTGGCCAGACAGTGGTTTTCCGGTTAAGGTATCCGTGTCTTCTGCATCCTGCTTATTGGTTTTTGAGTGCTTGAAATTTCTGCATTGGACTACGCAATGCTATCTTCCCAGATTATGACTATCAGACACTTGGCTATCCACCAGCTAACATACTACTTTGTAAATAGCCTACACAGTTTTCTGCAAGGCCTAATGGCCTAATATTGTCAAAAACCTTGTCAGACCATGGTAGGTGGAGTGAGTCATATTCTATCATCCATTGCATAGTTTAACACTCAGTGAGGTCCACCAGTTAGGGTAGGTAGGCATGATATGCCCTTGAGCAAAACAAACTGTGTTTGGTCCAGTGTCATTAGGTGTACAATATTGTTATTGATCATATCCATGCTAACTCCTTTCATGGCTTTACATATCAGACGACTGAAAGATCTGGGGACACTGCTTGGCACTGCATGCTAGTTGTCCTCTGTGCAACTAAGTATTGCAGTTGCTTCTATCATGTTCCAAGAAAATAGTCATCCAAGGTGTCTGTAGAGAGCCCAAACAATGGAGGAAAGGGTAATATGTATACCCTGTGAAGGTGAGGTGGGAGGTTTTATACAGTTATTCTGCAGCTGAAAACTACTCAAGTCAAGTGGTGTGTACAGAAAGAACACAATTACCTTGTGAAGAACGTGGAAAGCAGGGGAGTACCCTGAATTGCTGGTGCCTGGTGGCTATTAATGTGGTCTCACCATAACCACTCTCTCCTGGGATACCATGCTCTGATACTTTTTCTGTCATCACACACAAAATGTTACTACAAAGCTCATGTTGAGAAGCAGGACACAGACAGTTTGTTCATTCACATAATTGTCCCACATCATGAAAGACAGTGTAGGCTTCACCTACCCTTCTCCAGGTAGATGCCTTGATTAGCAACCTGAGAAATCATTTGGTGTTTGCATGTATTATGCCTTCTGTTTCAGGGTTGGCGGTATGTCACTAGGGAACTGAGCAGATGGTGATAAGGAGCACAGCTTCAGCATCACAATATAATGTGCAATGTCCGGTGACATAGATGTCCAAGCTTGCTGAAACAAGCATCACAGCAGCGGTAATCCATTTTAGGAGACAGTGTCACAGCAATTCATGCATCCTGCCCTTCAACAGCTTAATGGTGGATATCTGTATGGCATGACTCTGAGACCTATTGCAGAGAACTGGCCACCTTTGGCCAAAGTGTGTCCACCTGCCACATGTCCTAGGTATGTCATACTGTACAGTTATGTACCCGGAACATATCTTTGTTCCACAATCATGTCACACAGCAACCAGTTTGCTGTCTGATTGCTTAACAGGCATTGTACACTTGCAATGCCAACATAATGTCAGCAAAGTTGAAGAAGTCCTCTGTGCATGCACAGACATCCACATTGTCACTGTAAGGAGTGCCTATAAACACTGTGTTTCAGGCTGTCAACCCCAGTGGTGTGGCAGCATGACCCTAACTTTGCTGGATTTGCACAGTGTCACATTTGTAGGTGTAATATTTTGACCAAGCCTAATAAAAGGATTATGGTCAATCCAAGAGCCACATGGCCAGTAAAGCATTGTATGGCACACTGTCAGGTGCTGTGTTACCTTAGGGGACTTATATAAAGGCAACATGTTACATTTCAGCATCTGTCATGACACTGCCTAACATTGGCATGCTGTGACATACACACAAGCATGACTACATTGCTAATGACACTATCAATGACTGCTGATGAGATGTAGAAAGTGTCCACACCCCTCTACTCCTATGCCACACAAACATAACATGTGAAACATGTGACTGTATTTTAAACCTTGATTCCATAGTGTCTCAAACAACAGTTAATACATATGGCAATGAGAATTTTGCCAACATGCACAGCTCACCTTCTGCTCCACCCACACTCACATCACACATACCTGCATGTGTGGAGCTCCTTACCAGACACATTCCCAAACAACAGACACCTCAGAAAACCAAATGCAAGCTCAGTACACATAAGCATACCTCTGGAGAGCACAGTACACATAATAATTCATGCACCAGTGTCTCCCTGATCAAACACCTGAGGCAAACCACAAAATCAAACCTATTATTCATAGGCGATTACATAGTGAGACACATTGATGTCCGTGTCACCAGGCTACATATGGGAAAGGTCACAGTTAGCTGTATGTGGGTTGACACGATACGTTGTACCACACATTGCCGCAGCTCAAGGAATATCAGGTTACATAATGATGACTTCATAGTTCCTGCAGGTGTGTACAACTAGGAACATATGTCACTGGACTGTATGCAGACACATGACTGAGCTTAGACATTCTGTGTCTCTCACAGGTATGCCCATAGCTTTCAGCTGCATTTGACCCTTATCTAGGATTATGGCTCAATACACATGGAAATGGATGTCACTAATTGCCTTAGCATGTGGTGTCATTGTAAGGGGATCCACTACATGTCTGTCTGGGATGTCTTGCTCAACAGACATCAATGCTTTGCCAGAGGTGGTCTTCATGTCTCACCTCTGGGATGCTGAGTACTGAAAAAGGCTGCGGATGCCTCCACAGTGGATCTTATAGGCACTGTCTGGAGCTCTCCAATGAAAGCACCATTTTCATACAACATCACGATTCTGCTGCATACTGGGAATGGCGATACTAAACCCCACTCTGTGGAAGACGTCCCCATTTTGGAATATGCAACTATTTGTGCAGTCAAAGACACCTGGTTCAAGACTGTGAACATCACCACAGCCATACCAGACTACATGTCTTTCCACATGTTCAGACCTCAAACTGACAGTGTACAAGGTAATGCAGTTGGTGTATACATATTCATTAAGGATAGATACACATCCAGATTTTGTGAAACACTGTGATTTCCTGGAGACACAGCAGGTGCTATTCACTGTTGGAAGGGGACATAATCAAGCCATGACCAGCTACAGGAGCAGCTCCATGATTGCAAATACCCATTGGGCTTATTTGAATGTACTTGTGTCTATCAAGACATATCAGTACACCATGGTTTGGGGTGACATTAAGTAACCAACAACTGTGTTGGTTAGTCATGTTGAAACTCAATTGCCCAAAAGTTAGTCCATGTCCTTAACTAGAATGCCCTGGACCACTGGCATGACATCCCCACAAGGGGCGCCATTGTAGTGCATACTGTGTTTACCAATATGGGTGACCACTGCAGCCCCCTACTGTGAGGTCCTCCCTTGTGAGATCTGACCACACACCAGTCTCATTAAAACTAAGTATCAGACCTAGTCCCCCTGCAGAAAATACAGAAATATACTTCAACAAAGCAATGTATTACTTCCTTTGGGATGGTTTACATAGCTTGACTGCACCTTCCCCCCTCAGATGGGCTAGGCAAGTATGCAGAGCTGTACACCTGTGCTTTATGTAAGCAGCAGTTCAACTGCATGGACTTGGTTGTACCTGATCAGGAAGAAAACAAGCTCCTCGTGGCATAGCAAACCTGCCTGGTGGCCAACTGTCATTAGAAGGCTGTACAATAATATGTGGACATTGCTGTGTGACAGTTGGGGTGAAGGTGCCCCCTAAAATGGAGGCGCACCCTCCTCAGCTAAAAGAAACACATACTGTCATTGTGACATTGTGCAGAAACAGTATGTGACAAAACTAGCCTCCCCCACAAAACATAACCATAATGCACAGTGCAGTTACATGTGTAACCTCAGTGGACAGGTCCAGGTTGTTGATGAACTTGTACTTAATGATAACACATATAATGGGTCTGTACTCATAGCTAACCTGTTGTCCCACAGGTTCTGCATCAATCTGACTCCCCTGTCCTCACCATAAGTGCCACATGACATTCCTATAACCTGTCCGATACCTTCTCTATCTACAGAGCAGGTAGTAACTGGCCTTTCTATGGGGGATACCCAGCATCTATTGGACATGCTAACTTCCCAGGCTGCGGCCTACATGGGATCCATCAAGGACTGCTAACACCATTGGGAACTCCTTGCAATCATACTGTAACCACTGGCTGCACCTCAGCTGACTGCACAACAGCAACTGTTATCCCCTTGCACAGAAGTGGTGCATCCACTGACCACCAGAACTATAGACCTATTTGCCTGAGTAGCCATATCTGTAAGCCCATGGGGCAAATCATCATGGAGCTGATCAGCAAACATATATGTAATCTACAAACAGTTGACTATACACAGTTTGGATTTCTGACAGGAAGCATGGCTTTTAGGCCTGGTGGACATGTCTGAGGTAGTCACCAAAGATCTGAGTGAGGGGACATCAGGGCATACAACCCCCTGGACTTAGCCAAGCCATGTGACTCTATCCCCCACTCAGGCAACGTTGACAAAAGTATCCACTTAGGCATCCATGGTAATATCATTATAGGGGTCACTAAGTGGCTCACTGAAGGAACACATACTCAAAATAGGGGTATCCACCTCCAATAGCTGATCTGTAAGCTGCAGTGCTCAACAGAGCTCAGTCCTGGGTCCTCTACTGCTTGAAATCCATTTAACCCCAATACAAGTGAAAACTGACTGTCTGTGGCTGAGAATGTTGGCTGATGCCTACAAACTGTGAGCAGTCATAGAATCTGTGAGTTATGTCAATATCCTACAAGACGGTATTGATGAACAAATGCCTGTTGACATACTAATGGTAGTAAACACCATGCAAATATATATGTAGTATCATTTCCATTGGTAGCACCTGTGTTCCTGGTAAGTAGCACATCAGTAGTGACATCTGATGTACATACTCAGAGGTGATATGCCTGGGCACACAGGTGTACACCTAATGTACCTGAGATCAACATGTCTCCCCAGTGGTAAGTTGAGAATCATATGTCTTAATGGAGGGCACAGTCACCCAAAATTGCCATACCCAAAACCTCCATGTACTCTTCCCCCAGCATGCCAATATTTGAGTGCAATGGCCATTTGGTAATGTACCTTTCTGATCACTACTGGCAGTTGCACACAACACAGTAGTCCCTCCAACTTCATGTGTTCAGTATCTGTTCAATGAGGATGATCTGAAATCATTGTCATTGTAGCCTGTGGCATATACTACCTATAAGTGATCTCTGCCTTGCATACAGGGCAATGTGTGACCCTGCTTGATTGAAAATGCTGCATATCTGTAGGTGGTATGGTACACAGATAACTCACTATAAGGACATTAACCTGGTATGTGACATTACTAATACATGCTGGTGGGAGAGAGCTGTCTAGCAGACGTTAACACACTTTTGAAAGAGAATCCAGCCTGATGGCAAACAGAGCACCTCATTGGGCCTCATCAGATGCCATCTTTATGATTGACTGGGTGACTATCATTTCACCACAGGGCTTCTGCATGTGTCCCTCATGGACAGGAGCAATATTTGCTGGCAGTGTAAATAAGGGTAAAAACTTTGCTAGGGTTGTATTGGCTCTAGGGCCATTAGGCTACTAAAGTTCAAAGATCCTATGATTTCATATACTGATATAAAATGCTATAACAGCCACAAACACAAACCTGGCTACACTGAGGATAGCAACAGTTCCAATTAATGTTTGCAGGACACTGCACAGCACACATACAGTTCAAGTTTGCTGCAATTAGATTAGAACATCTACCCATCTAATGATACGCACTACACATCACAGTACGTAACACACACACACCACACCTCAAGTCTACTATTGCTATCTCTTTAGTATGTCTTATGCTTGATGACATCAGCAGGCCTTGTTATGGTCAGGCATCAGACATTTGGAGGCCCATATCACCTGCTAAGTAACTGAGGTGATCATATTTATGTCCCAAGGAGATACACACACTGTGTGACCTGAAGTGAGATTAGATCCCCTACTTATCTAGTCAAAACACACTACAGATGACAGTACTTATCATATGCACCATGCCTTAAGTCTGACATTAGTATGACAGTTGGTAGACTTAAGGTATATGACATCAGCAGACGTTGTAGGAGAGGGCAGTTTGGAGGGTGAGTCTGGCTTACAGGACCAGGAGGTGCAGCACAATTGCAATGTTGTACTCAAAAAAGAACTCTCAGCTGTTTTGCAAGGAGATGCATGCACACCAACACACACACACACACACACACACACACACACACACCGAGTGGTTTGGAGTGAGAGTAGAACCCCTACCTATCTAGTCTAACACATTATAGATCACAGTACCTATCACACATGCCACAGCATAAGTCTGATATTAATATAGCAGTTGGTAGTCTTAAGGAATATGACATTGACTCCATCAAGGTACCCCCTAACACCCTGATCCTTGGTGACTTCAACTGCCTCACCATAGATTGGGTGAACTATTCCTGCACTAATGCACTCACCCAATGATTCCTTGACTTCATCAATTCTAATGCACTAAACCAGCTTGTCTCATCCCCCATAAGGGGAGATAACATTCTGGACTTAGTTCTCACCAACATGAGCGGCCACTGCACCACTCCCATTGTATGTTCTTCCCTGGTGAGATCAGATCATCTGTCTGTTTCATATCCCACACAACCCCTCCCCAGCTGTAACCAGGCAAAAAAACTTCTCAAAAGCTGAATACAACCTCCTAAGTGAAGGTATGAGTAGCTTCACACCACCCCCCTCAGAGAATGCAGACAACTATGCTGAACAGTACACCAATGCAGTATACAAGCACCTGTACACCTGCATAAACCTAGCCATACACAACAGAACTAAAACCTGCTCCTCAAGCCTGTCTGGTGGACATACGCTATCAATGGGTTTTACAACAAAAGGGAGAAACTGTTGTCAAGGGTAAAAAGGAACACATTCCAAATTGGAAAAACTCCCTCCTTAGCCTCAACAAGCAAATTAGATCACTAGTGAAAACTTGCAAAGCCAAATATGAGTTGAAACTCTTTTCAAAAACAAAGGGAAACCACAAGTCCTTCTTCAGTTACATCAGGAACATCCACGGCAAAGCCCAGATTTGTTCTGAATTAGTACTTAGTGATACCACTTACACTGATCCTGTTGACTTAGCCAATCTGTTAGCTGATAGGCTCATTGCTAACTTCACCCCCTATCCCCCGCCAAATGCCCACTTGACATCCCTGATACTTGTCCCACACCTCACATCTCTGTAGATCAAGTGCAAAAGACCCTATCCAAGTCAAAGAACACAGCTTCCATGGGAGCTAATACTATCCCAGACTGCATTCTGCACCATCTCCAGCATGAACTAGCTTTACACAAAGGTGGTGCCACTACTGATCCAGGAAAATATCACCCCATTAAGTTGACAAGTCTGATCTGTAAAGAAATGGATCTCATAAAAAAGGACATAGACAATCTCCAAGCACTTGACCCCACCCAATTCATATTCATCAGTGGCAGATCTTGCCTACTGAACCTGGTTGATTTCTTTGAGATTGTCATCAAGGCCCTGGATGAGGGAAAGTCAGTACATACAGCTTACCTTGACTTGGCCAAGGCCTTTGACACAATCCCCCACTTGGGCATCATTGAAAAGCTAACACAACTTGGTGTAAATCGCTATTTCATCAGGTGGGTGGCCAACTGGCTCACCAATAGGACCCACAAGGTCAAAATAGGTGCCACCACCTCTGACAGCAGACCTGTCACTATTGGTGTTCCCCAGCGATCTGTCCTGGGACCCCTACTCTTTGTCATCTACTTCTCAGCAGTCCAGGCAAAGACAAAGGGCCTGTGGCTGACCACATTTGTGGATGACTGTAAGTTGGGTGCTGTCACTGACTCCCCAAATGATGGTAACACACTTCAAGAGGATCTCACAGATACAGATAACTGGTGCCAAAGTCATGGCCTTAAGTTAAACACAAAAAATTGTATTATCATACCATTCAGCAAAAACATGGCCCCTACTGATTACCACATCAACAGCAACCCCTTAAGCACATAACCTGTGGTAAGAGACCTGGGTACTCAGGTTGACAACGATCTCACATTCGACCATCATGTGGCAGCAGTGGTCAGAAAAGCCTTTTACTTGATTCATCTCATAAGTAAATGGACTGCATCCAGAAAAAAGGAGATTATTACCTCTCTGTACTCCTCCCTCATTAGGCCTATAATTGATTATAATCCCCCATTTGATATGTACCTCTCCAAACACCTGCACCAACTGGAAAAGAGAATCCAAGGCCTCCAACATCTGTCCTATACAGACAGGCTCAAATCACTATCACTCTACTCAGTATCATACAGATTGCTCAGAGGTGATCTGTGTCTCACCTACAAGGCAATATCGGACCTTGCCCTACTAGAGATGCTCCATACCCGTAAGTCTAACTCCTCACGCATTACCTGCTTGATAGGCCTAAATCTAATATGCAACATCAACAAAACCTGCTGGAGAGACAGGTTTGTCTCCCAGAGGCTACCCCATCTCTGGAATAGACTTCCCATACATGTCAGACAGAGTACCTCGCTGATTCTCTTCAAGTGCAAACTTGATGAGCGGATGGGAAACCACAAATTTGTCACAGGGGTTCCACCTTTGTCCCTCATTGACAGGGGTGACAAGTGCTGACTGAGGGTTATTTTTTGGGGATAAACTCATGGCTAGGCTTGTAAGGGCCCCAGGGCCATTAGCTTAGTAACCTTCTATGATCCTATGACCCTATGATTAGCAAACATTGTAGAAGAGGGCAGTTTCTTCCATGAATGTGTGTGCATTTCTGATGGGTGTCATCCTCCATGGTTCCAGGGCATAGGCAGCATCTCCCAGTAAATGGCCGCATGGGATGTCCATGTCCCCCTAGCAATCTTCTGGTACAGCTGTGATGTGTGCTGTGATGTGTGCTAGATAGGGGAGTCATGATAACATCCAGGGCTGTCAGCACACACATTCAGGATAATCGCATGGGCATTGCACATGACCTGGCAGTTGATGGAGTCATGTCCCTTGCATTTGAAGTAGATTCTACCCTCCTCACCTGGTGATGCCTTGATGTGCACATGAGTGCTATCTATGGCACCCAGTACTTCAGGGTAGTGTGATACACAGTAGAAGTGTTGCATATTCTTGGCTCTCTCCTCAGGGGTGAGGGGAAAAGATATGTGCTTACTGGCATGTGGTAGCATGGCATCCAGGAACTGGTGGAGTATCCTGGATGCAGATGCCTGTGAGACCCCCGTCATGTCCCCAGTTGGTCTTTGCAAAGTATCTATAGCTAGTATCCTAAGGCCTACACATACCTTTGTTTCCACTGGGATGGGTTCCCCTCTGTTGGCTTTGGGTCTGAGTTGAGGGCAGCAGAGCTCAGTGAGTTCTTGTAGTATGTCACTGTCCACCCTGAACTCTCTTCTCCTTCTCTACCTAGGCCTATTGTCAGCAGCACCAGCATCACTGACTTCAGCATCTAGCACATACAGATGTAGCAGACCTGCAGCAGCACCTGGCATTATCTCAGTTAAAATTCCCAAGTCTGTACTCTAATTGTCCAGAGTACTGGGCGAAAACTAGCATGTAGGATGTCTGCATACTTTATACAGCTCTACTGTAGGTCCAGAATGTGTGATTGGCTAACTATGGTGCATTCCACCTACCTACAACATAATTAACATCATTTACTAGCCCTATTTTAATGCGCAACACTGAGCACAGCACAAAGGCCAAAATTAATAATTGAATACATCCTGTTTTAAGGACTCACTCAGAAAGGTGGTGAGACACACAAACATGCATACCTCAGCTTAAAAGACCCTAGAAGTGACAGGACACACCCCACTGATGTCAGCCACATCCTGTATAAACATCAACATGGTCTAAGAGCCTACACAAAGGGGATATGCGGACACTATTACTTCTTTCTGCTATTCAATAAATACACCTAATTTGCATACATATCCATGCTGACAGCCTGAAAACTACATGTTTCTTAGGCCTATCACCTTAGCAACAGCAACAATGCACCATTGTAGGGACCCCATGCAAAGTCCTATAATACATTTCTTTCACATAGTATAAAAGCCTCTTTTTTTTCCTTTTTTTTATTTTTCTATTAAGCATGTTTGCACAAACATGCTGAGATTATTAAAAAAAAATTATTAATTTAACTTATTCCCTTAATCTTTCTGGCATCCAGAATAATAGTTTTGCTCATATGTGCATGTGGTATAACATTTTCAGGGGATTTATGTCTACATTTCTATGGTCATATATCCCCTTTTGTCTTTCTAGACACCTGTACATGGATTTTTTTTTGAGTACACTATGGACACTGACATGGGGTCTGAACAGATGCCTTTCTGCTTGTTGGATCACTTTACCTGCCTCATTTGCATGAGATTCACTTGTTTAGGAGGCGATTTGCATTACACGGAATTTTCCGTGTTTGCATGTGCATGTGTGCCATTCAGCATCCTTTTTTTCAGAAAAAGGGTATCATAAAAGGGCAACTCATCAGGGCAAGTAGGATTTGTAGTGAACATGATGACTACATGGCAGAAGTCAAGTTTTTGGAAAGTCTATTCTTAGAAAGAGGTTATCCCTTGGACCTTTTTAAAAGCTTGGTTGAGGAGGTTGACTCCAAAAGAGAAACTGTTTACCCACCCCTTTTAGGTAAAGGGATGGACACATTAGTCAGTTCTACACCCGCCACAACCAATGACTTTAAGAACAGTTTTATTTATACTTATTCTTTGCATTCAAGGGAAATGGAGGAATCTATAAGAAAATATTGGCCTGTACTTGCCCTCTTTGAAGAATTCAGAGGGCTACTTCCTGACAAACCTACATTTGTAAGGAGAAGAGGCACTAATCTCAAGGAAATGTTTGAAAAAAAGCAGAACATTAAAAGGAAAATCAATCCAGTTAGGATGGGTATGTACAAATGTGGGGCATGTAGCCAATGCCATGCTATTCTGGATGAAAAATTACCATTATTCCATCCAGAAGGTTTAAAATCCACCCAGCAGGCCATTTTACATGTGGTAGTAAGGGAGTGGTCTATTTAGGCCTCTGCACCACATGTAATAGCTTCTATGTAGGAAAACGAAAAGGGAGCTCCGCAAGCGGATATATGAGCATTTTTACGATATAAATAAAAAGAAGGAAACCAACGCTTTTTTTAAGCACTCCCTGATCTGTCCTAATATTTACTTGAAGTTTATGGTACTGGAGCAGGTCGAGCCCGATGCCAGGGGGGGTGATTGGGAATCAACTCTTGAATACCGAGAACTCCTTTGGCAGTTAAAGTTAGATGCAGGGAGACCTCCTGGGCTTAACGGTATGATTAGTATTAAACCACTATTGAAACTAAGGAGGGCAAGGCTCTAGATTGTTATTTAACATGTAAAAATGTATTTTAATTATCCACATATATATACACTTTTCTGATGTAATGTTATAACACAAAATGTTTATGTATAGGAGTGACTTATTATATACCACCCCCCATTTTTACCAGCTAAATGGTCCCTCTCTTTACAGATTTGGTAATAAGGTTAGGAAAACAATAACATACCCACATTAGCTATTGGTTTTAGATTATAATTTTATGAAAAATATTTGGTACAATAAGTTATTCAATTCCAACACAATTTTTAAAAAAAGTGAATGTTTTTAATATAAAGCAAGTTACACTGCAATGTCAAATACTAGGGAAATTGTGGGTAACTACTTTTGCTTATTTTAATGGTTTTAGTACACCTAGCTATAATGCATATAGCAATATGTAATTTTTAAACACATACCATTATTACTCTTAGATTTTGGGTTTTAAATGAATTGCTTGAAGTATGTTCAAAAGCGCACAGTTTCTTTAAAATGCTGATTGGCAGCATTTGTTAATTAATTGAAAGATTCTCATGGTATATAAGACACCTGATGTAACAACATGGTGTCACTTGATAAAGCTCAGAATTTTTCTGAGCGAAAGCGCTTGTGTGGTATCAACTTCGTGTTACTTTGAATAAAGGAATTATTTGAATTTCGTTTTGTGCCTGTTTGGATTAAACGAATCTGCATTTGTGAATTCGCAACGAATTGTTCCATCTCCTGGCTGTTGGTGTATTTACTTCCTGGTGCCATTCAGCAGTGCTTACTGAATCTCAATATGTTCGCGTCCATGTAAGCATCATGGCATGATGCTTACACAAAAAAAAAATGTGTAGGCTATATTGAATTCCCCCCAGAGAGGCCAGTCCCAGGTCTGGAATGTGTTCCCTGTGTGCTCTTGAGGGGAATTTTGCTTGATGCAGAGATCTCCATCTGATAATACTGTGTAAATTTATTCCTGTTCTTAGTGACTGTCTCTCACAGGTGTTAGTGGTGAGGATTGAGGCTCCTTGATTACTGGCCTGGGGGAAGAAGAGGCCATCACACTTGTTATCTAGGTATCATTCTTGGTGAAGGAAAGATACTACTCAACACCAGTATCTTTCCTGCTTCCAGTACATGCATAGTACGTTACATCATCTCTCTTTGCATGCTCTCTGGAGTGAGCAATTCAAGTAATTCAGAATAATAATAACAACAACAACAACAATAATAATAATAATAATAATAAAATAAGAAAAGCTGTCTACATGCACTTTTTCCATTTCCCCCAGCAGATGCTGCTGACAGTAGCATTGCTAATCAGAGAACAAAAAGAGAAAATGAACATAAGCAAATACCAGAAATGGACATCCCACTGCATATGAGCCTTGGACAATACTACATTTTGAGCCCCCCCTGGCATTGGCCTTGCTCAGAACAGTAATTTAGAGCCAGCAATTATTGCAGGTTGCTGCTTCAAAACCACAATTAAACTTTAGTCACTGTGCTTTTCTTATGTGAGTTACTAAACAGTATATACTGGGTCCATTCATTTACCAGTACGGAGATGACAGCACCTTCGTTACTTGTGCTGCATGTTAATATGATGCAATGCTGTATGGGGAGTAACCTTACATGGTGTGTGTGTGTGTGTGTGTGTGTGTGTGTGTGTGTGTGTGTGTGTGTGTGTGTGTGTGTGCGCGCGCAGGTAACACAGAGGATTAAGGCTTTCAGCTGTTAATGAATGTCAGTTAGTGCAGGTGATTAAGGCACTGATCTTTTATTGAGTTACCTCCTGTTGTCAAGGCTATTGGGTTTGACTCCTTCTAATTACATTTGCCTACTGCATGACTGAAAGCAAGCCACTTAACCAGACAGTGTTCCTGAGTCACCCCTAAAAAGCGAGGCTTACCTGGTTAACAGTTTATCTCTCTTGCACGCTTGCTCACTCTCTCTCTCTCTCTGTAGATATATATATATATATATATATATATATATATATATATATATATATATATATATATATATATATATATATATACATACATACATATACACACAGACAGAGAGATAGGGAGAACATGCTTCAAGCTATTATTGAAAGACAGGTTGTAGTGCGGTCAGCCTAATATGTTTCATAAAAACTCATATTCACTGCAGTAATGTAAACATATGCATCAAAAGTTCTCTTACTTTTCCAATGTCCTTGCTTGCTGAGCCTTGAAATGTTGAATGCTTTAAGTGAGTATATGTCACATCTCCATCAATCTCTCATGTTATTTCACCTGCTAAAAGGCTCGCAGCATGCAGTTAATTGCTGGATTTTAACCAAGGACCCTGCTGTTTAGTATGATGTATCTACAGTGCTTACAGTAGAAAACTGTATGCAGTCACATGTTCTGCTGTTGTGTGCCACAAGGGTTGCAAAGCATATTACCATGTTTTTGTATCTAGTTAGCAAACAACTCAATCATCTAATATAACAAACAATATTTTAAACTATTATAAAAATAAACGAAGTATGGTATCATTAATTTTAGTAGACACAATTAAATCATGCATTTGTTGTATGCCTTGGCAACTTATCTACATTATTTTCTGTCCAATGAAAACATTAATATGCCAATTATTTTAAAAAGCATTAATATGCCAATTATTTTAAAAAGAAGTATGGATTATGTGACTAGCATCCATCAACTGAAAAGGAATAAAGAAATGGACAGTTTGATGTTTTTATGGGGACAAGTTAGAATCAAATGGAAACAAGCTGGCATTTATAGTGATGTATTGTGTGCCTGCCCGGTACTTGCACGGCTTCATGGCACTGTGAAGCAGCACATGCACTAATTAATCTCTAAAGTGGAACAGTCTACATTTCAATGCACTTTACTACACCCTGGTCTACATAGATGTTGAGTTGCAAGCATGCACATTCAGCAGTTTCTTTTGTTACTCTTTTTTGTTCCGCCTGTGAATGAGCTAACTTATTTTCCCCAATTCTCTCTTTGCTGAACACACAGTGAGTTAATGTAGAAATGTCTGACAGTGGGATTTAGGGAGTTTTCCCTTTTCCGCCTGTGAATGAGCTAACTTATTTTCCCCAATTCTCTCTTTGCTGAACACACAGTGAGTTAATGTAGAAATGTCTGACAGTGGGATTTAGGGAGTTTTCCCTTTTCCTCACTGTTGTGTGACCTTGGTGTTGATATATTTAAGTAGTGCGGGTGTGGGGGAATGCCGTGAGGCTTGCTCCCCTGCAAAAACATAGAAAGTTTTTTTTATTATTAATATTATTTTGAACATATATTCGATTCAATGTTGAATGTCCATTCGATAAAGTGTAGTTTATCTTTTGAGATTCGTCAGGATTAGAGTCTGACTATTGCTCCTATACCCATATATGGCAAAAGACATCTAAAAAATTACAATTACATCTACTTACAATGCCATTCAGGGCATTGTTACTTGACCTCTTCCTCCCATGCACAGAGTTCATCAGAGCAGAGTCATTGCAGGTCACCACAGTGATACCTGCACTGCTCCCCCATCCTGTAATGCTTGTGACTCTCATAAATACCTCAGCATCAACTAGTCTAATGCAACCATCTTAGGATTCCAATAGCTGCCTTCTGAACTGGCATAATCTTGCTCTCCATTACACACTAGGCAGGCATTCCACATTGGACTCTAGAAGATTTATCCATTACCATACGAATATCTTCTGAAGATTGTGGAATTTTCATGAAAAGTAAAATGGATGCCTGTTAATCACTCATAAATTTGATTTCTGAATAACTAGTAATGCAGATTGTTACTGCACAGAATGTTTTCTTTTGTACAGGTCTCCAGCATGAGCCTGCAAACACAGGGCATCAAATACATGCCTGTGCATTTCTTCTCAGAGGTGGGCATCAGCAAAATAAAGTGATTCACAGACACTCATGGTATTTGGCCTTATTTACATACATACATTAGAAAGAGGTAAAACGTTGTAGAATTGCAGAATGCAACACCATTCCATTTTTGTACACTAATTCACACCCACACATACACACTCACACACCTTCAGAAGTAATTTTGAAGCTATAAAAAGCATGTCCAGAAATATATTTGCTGTTTTTTGGAAAGAGACAGCTCTGAAGATATTAGTAATAATATATAATTGTGTACTTCTGTGGTAAACTGCATTTTGCTAACTATGCGTAGATTTGTGCCCTTGCAAAGGAATTTAATTCACATTATTAAACTTTGGTTATTGTGCTTTCCTTCTGTGAGGTACTGAACAGTGCATACTGGGTCCATTTGTTAGCAATATGGAGATGACAGCAATAGGAATGTGTATACCTGTATGTTTTATGTGTATATATATATTATTGGAAATAAGGTAGTCCAGTATATCAGGAGAAACTTTCCCTAAGTATTCTTGTGTGCCCTTATGGACAAGGGATGCCCAGTGTACAGTATATGTGTGTGTAGATGCTTAGTATGCATACCCATGTATATCCTTCCTACTGCAATTTTGTGAAGCTATGTCACTTTTCTTCTCTTGGTGCCTATGTAAAGTTGACACCAGGGAGGACTACCTTCACCCATATATACATGTAAGTTCTAACAGACAAGCTGGGCCCAGCAATGAGTGCATGTGAGCTTATCGATCAGGTACTCCACCTATATGGGTTTACATATCTGTTCCTTCAGGTATTGTATGGTATACCTAGGCTGCTCTCATGTCTGTAGATGTTTTTCTGTTTGCCACAGCAGTATGTATGTAACTATGTCTTTTATGTTCACAGCTGCTTGCATATCCAGAGGATGATTTGGACAGCAGAAGCTGGCCACTTTTAGCCTTGCAGAAAATAAAAGTTTGCTTCATGAACTAAGAAAGCATAGGCCTCCCCTGTTCATGAGAGCAGATATTGACCAGCCACTACAGGACCAAGTACAGTAGACACTGATTCATAACATTAGTGATGTGAGTGGGCAGAACTGCAATTTACAGCAATGCTGTAAGTGTGTTTCTTACATGATACACTAAACCAAAGAAAAGGCAAATTTTAAAGCAGTTAACACATTGTGCAGGGAAAGGGGGAATCGACTAGAGAGGACCACACTATGTAAACCAGAGGAGATTTTAGTGCCCCTGTATGGGGGTCAGAAGTACTGGGATCATCCCAGGAAGAGTGAAAAGTGGCACCAGAATGAAGCAACCACTCTGCATTTCCATGCATGAAGCATCAGGTTAGTAACACATTCTACAGATTTCTTTTCAGCAGTACTGCACATGCACATACTGTAGGCTGACCACAGAAGTCACTGTTTGTGATTTTTTTCATAGAATAATCAGGTATTCAGCCACATCGGGATGGCAGCAAACCTATGCTTGGATAATATGGTCCTTTCTGTATGGACATCCTTAGCACACATGCCACAAGACCACAGCTGCAGCACACGTAATCATGTTCAAGCTGTTGTATCTTATTTTGTGCATTCACAGGCCAGTCCACTGTTACAATGATACCTGCAGTGGTTGGAGTGGAACAATAGGCTAATGGTGGCAGGAAAGCAATGATGATGTTACACAAACAGATGAGTCATATTCAAAAGACACTGTGGTACTGTCTGTCTCCAGCAGAGTGGACATCTACTTACAGTAGATAGTGAGGATATTTTCTTTTCCTTGTATGAACCTGAGGCTACTGGGGCAGGGGATTTTCATAGCTGCAAGCACCACTGATGTTTCCTCATGGCTGCAGCAACAGATAAGTGGACAGGATGTCATAGGGGTATCCCACTACAGTGCACCTTGCTGCTGTTCCATGTTACAGTTGCTCCTTAATGTGGGCAGCACTTATGATCATTCAGCAGATGCATCAGAGTATCATTTTGGCACAGTCTGTTGCTAAGCAATTCAGCATGAAGCTGATAGTTGCATTCATGGCATTTTTAACAATGCTTACAAGTACTTCTCAGCAGGGTCACACTCATGATTAGTCATATGAAGTCTGTGGTGGCATGCACAACTTGTCTTTTCAACTCCATGTAGAGGACTGCAGTGCCTCCAACAATGCTCAGGCCAACAGCATTGTCCATAATCAGACAGGGTATATACTTGGGGTTATCATGTAAGGTTGCCATCACAGGTTATATAGACTTCACCTGTGTCAGCCACCCTTCATCATGGATGTTGAAACTCCCAGCCACCAGACTCAGGACAACCTCCCAGCAGGCTCCATCTGGGTCATGGTCCTGCAGTAGAACACCATTTTTGCCATGGGAGGTTCTACTGCATAAATGCAGCTGAGTGGCCTCAGATTATGGTCATGTAGTGGCCCCTCACACCCATTACACAAGACCCAATCTCTGATTCCTGTAACATGCTCCTTTGGCATCTTTACACTATGACTGTGACCCACCCTACCCTCCTTCTTTTGGGTTTCTAATACCATGACAAGAATGGATCCTATTCCTAAGGCAAAGTACAATTAAAGTTCATGAAACTAGTATTGTTTCAATCTTTGATGTCAGCCAAAAGTGCTCTTCACAGCACCCGCAATGTGCCCAGTAATTGTTCCTTCTGCAATTCGTATGAGGTTACATGTATTGGTAACATATCTAAATACAATTGTAGATTCTTTTTTATAAGACCAGTTGCTCCTACTACTATTGGAACTGTCTGGGTATCTTTCTTCCACATTGCTCTTATTTCTGCCTACAGATCCTGATATTCTATGACTTTGTGTCTCTCTGTATGCAAGACACTGTAGTCACTGGGTGTGGCAATTTCAATGAGCAATGCTACTTTTGCTTTCTTTTTCATGGACCACTATATCTGGTTTTCTAGCATCTGTCTTTTGAACTGTTGATAATGGGTGATCCCATGTGATTTAAACTTCATCATTTTCTATGATGCTTTGTGGCTCATGTTTCCAGTGTTTTTCAGCCACTTCAGTACCATAATGTTTGCACACCCTCCTTCCTGTGTGGTGTAAGTGGTGATATCTGATGTGCAGTATAGTGAGACCGAACCAAGCAATGACTAGCATTGTGTATTAGTAGCATAGCATGTATCATGTTTGATCTATGTGATACTGAACTCTCATTAGGGACTATAGACCAGGACTAGACATACTGTTTTTCCTGCTCTGCCACATACTTTGCCCACCCTTGTCTAGAGAGCATACTATGTCTGCTACTTGCTCTTATTCTGCCTCTCTATGATCACTAGAAGATGTCACTGCACCTTCCATGTCAGTAGTGTGGGGGGGTGCCTGTGTGTGTGTGTGTGTGTGTGTGTGTGTGTGTGTGTGTGTGTGTGTGTGTGTGTGTGTGTGTGTGTGTGTGTGTGTGTGTGTGTGTGTGGTTGTGCTGTACTCTGGTCTGGCTTGTTTTTTCCATCAAGATCATATTATGCAGCATGGCACATGCTAGAACATCATGAATGCTGTAGGAGGTCATCATACAGTGTCCCCAAGATTTGTCAAGGGCGGTGAAGTGGGTACTGAGTTGACTGAACACTTGCTTCATGACATTCCTAGTTTCTGCTTGTGCTGTATTACTTAAGCAACACTGTGTTGATTCAGTAAAAGCATAATAATATAACTGAATTATATGCCCTATATATGTGACACATGGGACCTGCCTGGGTTCTATCTGGACACACTGGATATAATTCCAGGTACATTACTCACTACCTGATAGTTTATAGAATAGTAGTCTTTCTTGTTCACATACCTGTCTGTATACTAGATGGGGCCTTTATTACTACAGCTCTGCAACATATAGCACCCAACTCAGAGACGAGCATGATATCTTGGAGACATGCATAGTGGTGTCTCTCTTCACTGGTGTGCTGGGAAACAATATGTGCTTATCTGCAAGTAGGAACATAACTGTGAAAGACATGCTTTGTGTTTTAGAGGCAAGAATATATGATATATGAAATATGTCCCCTACTGATCTCTGATGGGACCCTGCATCCAGGAGAGTGAGTGCTATACATGCATTGGTCTCCACAGGGATATGAAGGCCACACATTCTTACTTATTACTCATGTGAGTTGCAGCATGTCAGCCAAGGACTGCACAATATCCCAGTCCACAGAAAGTTATCAATAATCTTTTGGTCACTAAAATTATGAAATGTTACTAGCTATTGCTTTTGTTTTTGTTGCAGCCTGACGCCTCCTTGTGCACAAGTATAGGAAGTAGTGACTCCAAAACTCACTAGATGTTGCTATGCAACTGATGTTGTGATACTGAGCATTTTTGCTGTCCACAACACAAATATTTTCACAGTGATTTGCTCTTTTATAGTCTATCACATAATGGTGCACAACTTCCAGCAGTGGTGACAATGAATCATGACTGCAGTCATTTTGAATACACTCATCTGCATGTCATTATGTGGTCATTTACAAATATTCTCTGCAGCACCTTTCTGGTCCTAATGCAACATGAACTATGCATAATTCTCAAGTGTACTTCATTAGAAGGAATGTTCAGCATATTGGGTCTTAAAAAGTCCATGTTTCTCGCAGTTCCACATTGAAAAGGTCTGTTACACATTCATTGTCGCAAATGTTTTTAACTAATATCCATGTTAAATAGTACTTAATTGTATGAATTTATAAAAAAAAACTTTTCATAAGTATACAGTATCACATTTCAACTGTCCTGTGAGCTTCTTAGTTAAAGTTGTTAGTAAGCTGTTAGTAAGTGCTCTACCTTCTGCCAATTTGTTTCACATTATGAGAATCTGCGTTCATAATTTTGTAGATGGAAGATTAAGAGCTATGGAACCAGAAATGGCCTGGACATGGCTATTTCCTCTGCAGAAATGCATCAAATTATACACAACTTGATTATGAATCCTACCATTCTGTCTAAGCTCAGGCTAGAGCCATAGTCAGAAAGAATTCATTGGCTGACAGATGATGGGTAGTTTCTAAGAACTAGAAAAAAAAGCAAGTATCAGCTCATGATGACTCAGTGGGAATACCTCCTATGGTTTTCATGGCATGTTACAGAAGTAGAGTGTCAAGCCTTTCTTATGTGCAGATATTGCTACTGCCCATTTGTTCCATAGCCAGGGTTTGAACCCAGGTCTACCAGTTGGTAGTCCTATGGCTTAAAATGACTCCTCTGAGTGGCCACTGGCATTTCATTGAAATTCTAAGGGCTGTTGCTAAGATATATAATATGGGTTTATACTGACTCAGTAAAAGGATCATTTCAGTGGTAACAGTCCATCAAAAAAGTAAACCTGTATATCATCAATTGAGCAGTGACTTCAATAAAATAATTTCTGCAGTGCACTGCCACACCACCGCATCTATAACTATACTAACTTTGAGATGGAAGGGAAAACTGAAACTTCCTAATCACCAGTGTTATACAGACTCACAGTTCAGAAATTCAGAACAATTTAGCAACTCAACTTTTTCTTTTATAAAATGGGAGTTGAAACATACTTAGTGATTCCTGATTCACAGCAGAATTATTCAGAGAACTAAATGGCTCCCAATTTCCCACTTATATATACATGGGTGTACTTCATGCTGTCAAATAGTCAGTTCAGCAACAGTGGAAAATTCATCAAAAGCACTATTTGTTGAATTTTGGAGGTGCTAAAATGAGGATGATTAAGCATGTGTGGTCATGGTAAGTGTGGACATAGGTTTTAATGCTGAAACTCAGATATACTGAAAGTTTCAGCATTAGAGGTTGGAGTGTATGTTTGAGTGTTTGCAAGTTAGAGTAAAATATGAATCCACTTATCCAGGTATCTAGGTTTACCTTAAATATGGCAAGGATGCTACTATTCTTGACTTGTAGTGGCTATCTGGGATATGAATATTTCATGGCGATGTGTCTTATTTATTTGTTGCTGAAGATTTAGTTATTTTGACCTGGTATTTGAGGAACCATTTGCTCTCTGGAGGACTAGGAGATCATAGATGACTGCATCTTTCATGGCTTGAAAGGCTAGATGCAAAGCCCCATAGATGAGTATATTAGAAACTCAATATAGAGAGAGGACTGCCAGTCTGTCCTGATGACTAAGATTTTTAAGTCCACTGATCTATTTAATTAGGAACCTCTAAAATCTTTTAAATTGAGTGATGAGTTTAGATAAATACATGCCAAAAGATGCATTATATTCAATAATAGGCCTGATGAGATATGAATAAAGGGGAATTAAGACTTCCTTAGCTCTAGAGGAAATGGCATTGGAAATTAGAAGAGACTTTAGATGAGGGGGTACAGTTTAAGAAAAAAAAACTGAAGAGAATTGTTCAACATGTATGGCATTGCCAGCTCTGGGCAACTACTGCAGAGACATGATAGTCAAAAGATAATGAATTATCAACAAGTGTGCCTTATGACAGTCTCTAACTGGAGGGGTGTGCCACCTATATGTTCTAGGGAATTTTTTTGTTTACCAAAATTACCTATACTATATTTTTCAGATTTGATTTCAGACTGGTTCTTGCACAATTGTTAGCAAGGTCTAACGTGTTGGAGGAATTGTGAGTTACGCAGAAGATCAAATAACTCCCAATCTATAGTCAACTGCAAACTTAGATAACCATTGATTGTGAATGGTTGTTATGTAAGTCAGTTAATATGAATTCAGAAGGGATTTGGCCATGATTTAAAACTAAATGTCACAATAAGAATCCATTCCTTGAGTTTTAGTTACTAGCCTAGATGCTAAATAATGAAATACCTCAGTTCAAAATGTAAACATTCACTACAGTGTCCTTCTCCTGACTCATAACCTCCTCTCAATTACTGCATGCACTATACTCTACCTAGATCTTACTGGCCCTCTCATTATTCTCATCACTTATTTCCATTGCTCCCTTTCCATTCCAGCGTATCTCTCCTAATCTTACTCCAACCCGGGGCGATCTCTGCCTAACATACAAAGCTATGTCAAACCCAGAGCTGTTGGACATGCTCCACTTAAAGAAATCCCAATCCCTCCGAGCCACATGCTCTAGGGACCTTAACCTTGTCACCACAATAAACAGAACATGCTGGAGGGATAGATTCCTGTCCCAGAGACTTCCCATACTCTGGAACAGACTACCTATCTATGTCAAAGAGAGCTCCTCATTAGCACTCTTCAAGAAAAATCTTGATGATTGGATGGGAAATGGGAAATTCACCCTGGGGATCACTTCTGTGGCTCTGCTTGACAGGGGCACAGGATAATAATTTTCTTGGGTGGCGAAAGCCAGGGTACATTTTTTGGCTAGGCTTGTATGGGCCCTAGGGCCGATAGCCTAGTACCTACCTATGAACCTATGAACCTATGCCTTATCTCCATATCTCTAGCTCTTTTATACTCTACCCTAAACATCCCATGCTCATTTCAGCCCCTATACCCAATCCGTTCAACTTACCAGGTATACTCCTAGCTCAGTGCATCTCTGTGGATTAATGTAACTTTTATAATTGGGTCTATGTTTAGCCATTGAACAGAAAAATTGCTGAAGGGCATTACATCGTAAATGCCATTCTCCAAAACCTTTTCATGTGGGGGCTATACCCCCACACCCCCTGCTAAATATATAAATCAACTCCGAGATCAAACTACAGTGAGGAAAGGTCAAATTTCCTTATCCCTACCCTAATGTGATCTTACTCAAATGGCTCTATGAACAGCATGTTCGATGACATATGCCATTTGATGATTTTTCAGTTCGGTGGGCGTTAATAGACTCATTATAATTATATATTCTGGCTAACACTGATATAAGTTGTTTTTGTCAATGAATATTTATTTGTTTGTTCAATTTATTGTTCAGTGCCCCTCTTTTGCCAACTTCCCTGGATTATGCCTGAAAAGGGTTTCTTGACCAGTGTCCTTACCTGATTAAGAAATGTTTAAGTAAATAAATAGCAATATTATTTAATTCTAATTAAAACATTTCTTTCATTGTTTGTCTTCCTCTGTTTTAATTATGTAGCAGTGATAAACATACCTCTCAACTGTCCAAAATTTTGCAAAATGTCCCTAATTTTGCCTCACATTTTTGCCCTGTCCCTCATAACATTTTTGATTTACTGCTAGATCACTAAGAATTACAGTCAATAATGCCAGACATTACAGTCATGCTTTTATTGTTAAGAAAATGCACGTTAATGCAAATCCTGCTGTTATATTAACTTTTCTTTAAGTGAATTAGATTAATATTTAAAATATGTCCCTGATTTTGAGCCTTTGCCCACCCCACCCCAGTCATTTTTTGGCTTTGTCCAAAATTCTTCAGCAAAGAAGTTGAGAGAGGTGTGGTGCTAAGTGTGCACTTGCAGATTTTGCACTTACAGTGTGTTTCAAGAGAACTGAGGCAAGATTATTTCAGCTGAACAAAGGTGCATTGTCAGTGTTGTGGTTTCAGCAGCAGTTTGTAAACAGAGGTGATAAAGGGATACCCTTCCTGCCATAAATCACTTCCTATATGGTAAATCTTAGATCTATGATTACTGGGATAATTACAGTGTCTATTGTTTTTGTTTTATGAGTGTCTGACACAGTATAATAAGTGCAGCTAGCCAGCTTCAGTAGCATAAAGTGATAAAATCCTGATTTTGTCCTACGTGATCTGGTATCAGTTACTGACTCAGGCATCTGATAGAGCTAGCAAGGGGTATGGGCTGTGATTCCAAGAGATCCCTTGACAATGAAATAGACAAGGAGGCATGGTGCTCTAGGTCTTGTGGCAGGCATGTCCTCATAGACCTGTATACTAAACACACATAATACTATTAACATACTGGAGGGTACAGCTTAGAAAAACTGGACCACTGTTCAACATGTATGGCATTGTCAGCTCTGGGTTTGCTATGTGCATCCTTCCCAAACAACTAATAATGGCCTTAGCTGGAGGGATAATACCACTGGTACCAAAGATTGCCCAGCCCCATTTCCTCATTTATGGTGAATCTTTGAAGAGGTTGGAGATAAAACAGAGAGACCAACAGGGGATGGTCATGCTGAAGGACTGCAGATAAAAAAGAGAGAGAGAGAATAAGTATAGCTGCTGGTTTGCCTGCCATATTGGATCAATTGTTTTTCATGGAGTAATGCCAAAGTCTAGAGCAATGTTCAGTAGGTACTCAAAACAGTCCCTCAGTGTATAAGTTTTTTTTACCTCAGATCTCTGTGATATGGGGGTAAATCCCAGTCACTGTCTGCAAATAGTTTACATGTTCTCGATGTGTCTGTGCATTTTTCCCAGGTTTTCTGTTTTGTTTCCACCTCCAAAACACATGCTGGTTGACTGGATGCTCCAAACCGTCCAGTTAGATTGAATTTATGCTTGCCATAGTGGTCTGGGTCATAGCTGAAAAGGATCTGAGAAGGACTACTTTACTTACCTAGTTAATAGGTAAATTAAATTAAAAGTATGCACAATGTTTGATTTAATTTCACATAAATATCAAGTAAAAATACTGAAATATGACTCACCAGTCAATTAATGATTTTCTATATGTGTAAGTTTGGAAAGGAATGGGCATTTATAACTAGCTCAGTATAACTGATTATTTAGCTTAGAAAGGGATGGTGATCTTTGAGAACTTTGTATGCTGTAGTAAGCAAGAAAATGAAGATCCGTTGGATAAGTGAAAGAAATACATTGTGCAATCACAAAATAGTCATAATGATGAAGACAAACAATGATCAGGCATAATGAAAACAAACAATGATATTTAGTCAGGATTCAAGAGCAATCAGTATGTTTTATGAAGTATAGAAAATGTGACCCATTTTATGAAAATCAGTCAGTACATCAGTGACTGGGAAGTATTTCACAAGGAAAGTGCCAGCTAGTGCAACCTCATATGTCACTGAACTCTAGCACAACTCTGAATTAAACATTCTCTTATTCTACACACAAAAATTGGGTATAGGTGTATATGAGCACATGCATGTGTCTATGTGCACAACTGTGTGTTAGTGTGCGTTTGCCAATTTTACAGCTTGCATTTGAAGCAGAATGAAGCTTAAATGCCAGCAATAAAACTGCCTCACTGACTGATGTTAGCACAAGTTTAAATCAAATATTTAAAGTGATCTTTTCACAGCTGTCAGAAAGATCATAATGATGTTCACAGAAAACCTCATACCTTCCAAATCCATATTACAGACCTCTGTCTCAGTGCTAAGGATTGGCTGTGCTGTACATTAGTCAGACTAAATAAGCAATGGACTAGCACTAGAATTGAACAAATGTAGTTTATAAGGGGCACTTGAAAGCCCAATCTCTTACTTCTATTAAACCAGTTTACTGACTTGCAAATGCACAGCAAGCCATCATAAAAATGAAGAGCACATTTTACTGTATCAGAAGTTTAAGTATTAATTGGTTGCTACAATTAAATGTTGTCAAACACCCTGAGGACTGCCTCTTATCTTTTAAGTATAAATTCATAACCCATGGAATAAATTGCCCATACCCTGACAAGGGGAACAATCATTCTGCATCTGGTCCTCACCAGGATGTCAAACTGATGCAGTGCCGCAATTGTCGGACCATCATTAGTTAAAACTGACCACAAATCACTCACCTTCGAGCTGGCACTACACCACAACTCACAAAGGGTGAAATTGAACTACAAAACTTCACCAAGGCAAATTATATCTTCTTAGGTAAAGGTATAAATTCATTCCAAGCCCCACCCCAAGTTGAAGTGGTAATTACACAGAAGCTTACACTAAAGTCCTGTACATTCACTTGCATAAGTGTATAAACTCAGCTGTACCAGAAAGAATCAAGCCAGAGCCGCAAGTAAAATCAAGCCACCATGGTGGACATCCAGCATTAACAAACTTTTCAATAAATGCAAAAAGTTGATGTCCAAGAAAACAAAGGCAATGCCCCAACAATGGAAAAGCACCATCTTGAGCCTCAACAGGCAAATAAGACAACTTGCCAAATCCTCCAAGGGCTCTATTGAGAGAAACATAGCAAGTACAGCCAAGGATAACCATAAGGCATTTTACAGCTATGTACATAACCTAAAGGGTAGGACTCAAGTATGTGCACGACTAGTGGCCAATGGTATAACATACACTGACCCACAGAGATAGCAAACCTGCTTGTGGATAGGTTTGGCAAAAATTTCACTCCCTTATCACTTCCTAACTTACAACAAACCTTCCCCCAAACTCCCCCCACCATACATATCTGAAGAGCAGGTCCTGAAAGCCTTGTCAAAGACAAAATAAACAGCCTCTATAGGACCAGATGACACCCCAGGTTGTCTTCTAAACAGGCTAAAACATGAACTAGCATCACCACTAAGTACCTTTTTCAATCACAGCCTAATCACTGACTTTGTTCCTGTGGAATGGAGAACAGCACTAGTTATTCCCCTCCACAAAGGTGGCCTAGTAACAGACATGGGAGAATTATAGACACAAGCCTGACTAGCTTCATCTGTAAGCCCATGGAACATGTCATTATGGACCTTATAAATAAAGACATAGGTGACCTCCAAACCCTGAATCTTACCCAATTCAGCTTCGTGAAGGGTAGATCCTGCCTCATAAATCTGGTGGATTTCTTTGAAAATGTGACCAAGGCCATTGATGAGGGCATATCTGTGCACACAGCATACCTCAACCTGGCAAAGGCATTCAGCACAATCCCACATTCAGGCATTACCGATAAACTTAGCAAACTGAATGTAAACCCCTTCATTATAAGACGAGTTGCCAACTGGCTCACAAACCAGACACACTATCAATGTGGGTGACTCCACATCAACCAGCAGACCTGTTACCAATGGGGTGCCACAGGGGTCAGTGCTTGGCCCCCTACTGTGTTTGGTATATACTTCTCAGAAGTTCAGGTCAAAACTAAGGGGTTGTGGTGGACCACCTTTGCATGATGACTACAAGCTAGGCGCAATCATTGAATCCTCAGATGATGTCAGTATACTCCAGGAGGGTCTCACACAGACCAACAACTGGTGTATTAGTCATAGTCTCAAACTGAATGCAAAGAAATGCATCGTCATTCCCTTTGGCACAAACAATGTCCTCTCATGCTATCAAATCAACAACCATACGCTAAGTACCCATGAAGTGGTAAGGGACCTGGGATCACAAGTTGACTGTGACCTTAGATATTTGAAAAAGAGTTTTGACTCGAAAGCTTGACAATAAATCTTTTTATGTGTATGGTCATGCTCTGATTCTCTCTTTTATGCTTTATTTGGATGATTGAAGCATGTTTAGCTGTTCTTTTCCATCTGTTGGTTTTTGGATTGACTGCGACCTTAACTTCGACCACCATGTGTCTATTGTAGCAATAAAAGCTTTCTATGTAGCACACTCGATTAGCAAAGGCATCATCTCGAGAGAAAAATAAGTTATAACCCCCTATACTCAGCACTTATCCGGACCATAATTGAGTATAACTCCCCATTTGACATGTACTGTACTAAGCACCTGCAGCAATTAGACAGACCTCAGAGGTTTCTTACAAAGAAGATCAAGGGGATCCAGCATGTGCCTTACACAGACCAACTAATGTCCTTGTCACTATAGTCCATATCGTATAGACTTCTTAGGGGAGTCTTATGCCTGGCCGACCGAGGAATCCAAGACCCAAACCTAATGAACTTGCTACATATCTGTAAATCAAATGGGACTAGGGCTATCCATTCCAGGAATCTAAATATGGTCTACAACTTAAATAGGACATGCAGGAGGGACAGATTTAGCTCCCAGTGACTGCTGCATCTTTGGAACAGGCTACCAATTCATGTGAAACAGAGCACCTCTATGATACTGTTCAGGAGGAAACTGGACTAGTGGATGGGGCACCATAAATTCTTACTGGAGATAGCACCCACAACTCTCCTGGACGTAGGCAGTCATCACTAAATGCAATCTTGGATATTAACTAGCATTTTATGGTATTATATTGTAATGAAAAGGCTAGGCTTAAAATGATCTCCTGGTCGATAGCCTAGTAATCTCCTATGATCCTATAGAAAATAAGAGTAAGGTTCTATTGTAGTAATGCATGCAATACTTACAAGGGGGTTATATTTTATCACATATGGGAAGTTTTCTAAATATTTAGAATGGAATATAGCTAAAATGCCATCATTAAGAAATCTGCAAGTTCCAGCTCTACAGCACAGAGGATTTGGTATTGACAATGTTCCAGACATCCAGTATTGGACTAAAGGATTAGGTACAGCTGGAGTCAACTGGAAAGGGATGGGAGTAAGCAGTGAACACCACTTGCCCCCCCATGAGGAGGGTTTTGACCATGCCCCCCTCCCTAGATCGCTCAAATAGGGGAAGGCAGAGAACTGCAGCATTTGCAACAAGGAACTCTGAGTAGCTTAATTTCACCAGAGAGTGGACAGAGTCTAGCTGAAATTAGAGGTGTGTGGAAGTGTACACTCACGCAGGCTTCAGCATAACACACCTTCCACCATAAGCATATGGAAAAATCTCTTAACTCCTACTGGATGAAAGTTACAATTCCTGACTGTCATTTGTCTTGTCTGGTTTCCTAGGATGGAAGAGAATGGGAGGAATGAGTGGCCCAATAGAATCTGAACATGCAAAAAATAAAAATAAAAGAAAGAAAGAAGAAATGTGTAAGTAATGTACGCAGAGACAAAGTAATTCCTGCTGTCCAATGACTTGTCAATAGAGGGCATGTTATATCAGTTTTTGCTTGTTGAGGAGATGATTTTTTAACGTAAGTAAAATCTTTTAGGATTTCTTCAGTCTGATGTTATAAGTAAGACCCTTCTTAATCTGAAATAACTGTACTTTACGTTTGTACCTTAGCAGATGACAGTAAAGCTTCTTGAGTTTGTCTTGACAGAGGGCAGTTGTCTTTTTCTGAATCTGTTACTATACACCTCACTGCTTATGTAGAGACACTGAAACAGAGTTAGAAGCTTGATATATTGCACTCCATAATGCATGAAACAGTGATACACACCCACAAACACACGCGTGCACACACACACTCACACACACACACACACACACACACACACACACACACACACGTACACAAACCACTGCTTAAATAAATACAGTTTTGTAAACATGTCCGGTACACTGTGCCCTTTGAACCTCCACTGTGTAACATATTCTAATGCTACAGTCACAAATCTCTGATAAATTCACTAGTAGCTTCTATATTCATAGAACCAGTTTACCTCTTCTACAAACCTGAAATTATGCCATTATACATCTTAAACACTGCTCCAATCCCAGATATTAATATAACTCCCATCATCTTATAACATCCTGCACGTAATCAAGGTGGTTTTAATAAATTCTTTGTTGTTCAGTGGTATGAATACTAACTGACCCTTCAGTGTCATTTATTGGGCTAGTGACTAATACAGCTTCATAGGTCAGAGCTAGGGATTCTCTTCTGCAGTGTGTCTTTTAGTTCACACCCATGTTTTGCCCACACTTCTGCCCAGGACAGGGCACTTTATCATCAGCTACTAAATGGTTTGCATTATATGGAGAAATGTGCACATGTAATGTATGCATCACTTCAGTGCACACACCTCTTACTTTTCCACTATCTACAGAGCAAGATGCTACATGAAAGACAAGAAGTTTTTCTACTGGCTAAGTAAAAGAACAAGAAAATCATGCTGGGCTTAGCTTGACCTTGTAAAAGATTATTTGGGTCAGTCTAATGAGAGTTGCTGAGAACACTTATGGGGCACATTTTATTCAATTAGCAACTAGAATTTATAGTTCAGTCACTGGGGAAGAGTGGAAGAATAAAAAAAATGTGAGGATGAAATTAAAAAGATAATTAAAACAAATCAGCATGTCAGCACCATGCAGTTTTATCCAAAGACTATATCAGCTTTCATTGAATTTTGCTAAAGAAATGCATACTGGCAGCCAAACACTAAGCAGCATTACTTCAAGGGTCACTATAAATTAATAGTAAGTGATTATGCCTTTAAAATAAATGCTGCATCAGATTTATGTCAACACAGATACTATAAAACCAGTCTGTAGACTAATAAGCTTTTCTTGCTACAAGGTATTGAACTTTTAGTAATTATTTCTTATAAAATGTTCATTTGGGACCTAGGCTGTTTCTTCCTCTTTGGTTTGTGTTTACAAGCACTTATAATCACACAAAAAAATTCAGGCTGCCTCAGACATTTCTATGGTAGCTTTATTCCTTCCATTACTAGGCAAAGAGTATCTCTTTGGAGAGAAACTTCCCAAACATCTAACTTCCCAATCTGCTTTTAGGTGTAATGCAGAATTAAATTCACTTGGGACCTTTTTTGTGTAATGGCTCCATAAAAATATACATTAAATAAATATGCATTAGTGAGACTGCAATGTTAGTACTGTAACATTCAAACTTTTTAACAAAAAAATAAATAATTTTGCACAACATAATGAATGACTGTATTATATGTAAGCATAGCTATTTACATTCAAATGGATACTGACTGTAGACAAAAGGATGGGTTTTTAAGGTTTGTGTCTGGCAGTGTACCTTAATTTTGTAGGACTGTTTGGAAAAATACTGGGCACAGGTGACTATTAATGCTTTGATATTTCTGTCATTTTTTTGTTAATTTTAATTTTCATTAGCTGATTCCACATGCAATATATGATTAGAAAATTTGATCAGTTACAGTATCAACAGTATCATCTGTTGGTTTGTACAAATATTCAGATGAGATTTGGCCCCATGCTAGTCAGAACTGTCTTTCTGGGGAGAATCCAGCCATTCAGGAGGTTATCATTAATTCTGACATTTCATGTTTTTTTTTTCCTTTTAATTGCTGCCTTTATTACATTTATATGGCTGAACCATGCACCTGCGATACATTAAAGTTAATAAATTATAAAGCATAAACATAACTCACTGTTTTGCAATAGATAATGTTACTGTGATCATGCAGAAGATTTTCTAAGATATGTGCAACTTAAGACTAACCATGTTGCCAATGGGAACATAACTTTTTTGACCTTACATTATATAACAATTAGGAAACAAAATCTGCATCTTTCATTGATATGCAACAGTCACTTCACTTCCAAATGTCAGCAATAATTGTAATAATTTAATGTGGCATTTATCAGGTCAGTTCAACACATCTGAATTCTACGCTTGTGACATATCAGAATAGCTGCTGGTGAGTTGTGTGCTAAATCCTAAGAATCATTTACGTGTCATTTCTAACAACATGTTACTGAGACAGCATAATATCTTACTAAATATTTACACAAAGGGAAATATTAGAAAACAGTAGTAATAAACCAGTTATAAATATGTTTACATGCAAGGCTATGCATTCCTTCATTTGCAATATCCATTTGAGGAATGTATACAAGGATTAACAACTCCAAAAATACAGCCATTACAGCAGGGTTATGAAGAAGCAAGTTAGCTCTGTTAGGAAGTGATTGGACTATATATGTTTAATTATTTCATAGCCATATAATCCTACTGAACTCACCAAAGAAACTTATTTTATTAACTGCCTTAGGAACTGAAGAAGCTCTCTTTCAAGTTGCGCACAGCATAAGGCTTCCTGTTGAAGATTGCATTTCATAGGAATTTAGCATGGAGTTCCCACACAAGTTTCCAAACTTGCCATTAGAAAGATTTTTAGAGGACCTTCTCAAATGGAAGTTCAATGAATCCCAGATCTGCCCTGACCCACTTTATTTTATAATGTTGCTATGAACTTGACTTGGGCAGATATTTTCCTACTTCTCTTTCTTGCTTTTCCCTGTCCCACCTCACTGTGTATTTAACTGCTATCTAAGCTTCTGTATTCCCACCTCTAATCTGTGTGATACTCTCTGTTGTCATTATGATAACCTTCTACCCGACTACACCAAAAGTCTGTCCTTTTCTTTACGGTAGCTTCCTCACTTGCATTCTCTCATACCTCTCAGCATGTTGACATTGAAAATAGGTATGATGACCACATGCAGCCAAACATCTGGGTGCCTAAAAAGCATAGCATTTGTTTACAAGTACTCCCACTTCTAATAGGATTGTGAGATACTATCCACATACCCAAGTTTAAAAAACTGAGGGAGACAAAAATGATGACAAAACATAATTTATTTTATTTTACATTTGTTTACCAGGAAGGTCCAACTGGACACATGTCCATTTTCAGCAGAAGCCTGGGGAGAAAAGCTCTAAACATAATACATAAAATCATAAAATCATAACATAATAAATTAAATTAGATATGATATAATACATTAAATCAGAGAGAAATCAGGTATAAACATGACACACATTAAGGACATCATGTTGTAAAACAATAAAATAAGTAAAATAAAATTCCTAAGATGTCACATAGCAACAGGATGAGAAATATAAACAATTTGTAGGTAGTTTCTTGTAGAGTATCATAACATAATAAGTGTATCTTACAATAGTTGTGATGAAAACAGCTAAAGAAATCAATGAATATTAATGGGATTCACATACATATTCTAGTTTTGCTATTAACAGCTTTAGTGTATTAACCCATTTTGCAGGTCTTTGGGTGTATGAGCCTTGCAACTCAACATGGTGGTATAGATATGATATGTACAATACTTTAAATTTGAAGGTGGTGAGGAAAATGTTGCAGCTAATATGGAATGATGGTTAGTGGATGGGATGAAACAGAGAAACAGACATGTTGTGTAAAGTAAGATTCCAGTTAAGTCATAGGGTACTATTAGGTAGATAAGGGATTAGTAGTGTGTATTGGTAAAGAGTAAAGATAGGCTGTAAAGTAGGTATTTTATCCTGGGGTGTCACAGGAGCATAGCCAGGCATCAGCATAGTGGGTTTTGAGGAACTTTTTAAATTATGGTGTAGAGCTAATGGAAGTCAGGTGGCTAGGTAGTGTATTCCAGGCTTTGGAGATAGAATAGCTGTAGAGAGATTTCCCTGTATCGTTGTTATGTCTGGTTTTATTTAAGTGGTTTTGTTTGCTAGATCTTAATGTTCTTGTTGTAAAATAAGGGATAATTAGGTTTTGGAGAGCCAAGTTTTAGTTGGGTGATAATATAGTTTGTGGGCTAATGTCAATTGATTGAGTTTCAGTAGCTGAGGTAACTCTATCCAGTTTAGTTGTTTGAGAGCTATACAGTGATGGGTATATTATTGTGTCTTTATTATAAGATGATGATATTGCCGAAAATCTTTCTTCTATTTGTGCTTTTCTTCAGGATTTTCTACAAACAGGCAGTAGTTGTAGTTTGTCATATGGCCAATCAAAATATGCAACACACCGGGAGTTCCTTGTCAAGTTCCACAACCACTGTCGCATGTCCAAATCTAAATCCAATCTTATAAAGAAATCAAGATAATTACAATGTTGTCATCTTTAACTGCACAAATAAAAAAAATCCTATTTGGTGTCTCACATCTGGCAAAAGAATAAATGATAAAAAAAGACTTTAGACTGCCTGACCAGACCAATGCTGGGCAATAAACTGCAGCAGTACATAGGTCCATAGGTTCATAGGTAGGTACTAGGCTATTGGCCCTAGAGCCTATACAAGCCCGGCCAAAAAGGTGCCCTGGCTTTTGCCACCCAAGAAAATTATTTTCCTGTGCCACTGTCGAGCAGATCCACAGAAGTGATCCCCCAATCATCAAGATTTTTCTTGAAGAGTGCTAATGAGGAGCTTTGTTTGATATAGATAGGCAGTTTATTCCAGAGTATGGAAAGTCTCTAGGACAGGAATCTATCCCTCCGGCATGTTTTGTTAATTGTGGTGACACAGTTTAGGTCCCTAGAGCATGTAGCTCGGAGGGATTGGGATTTCTTTAATTGGAGTATGTCCAACAGTTCTGGGTTTGACATAGCTTTGTATGTTAGGCAGAGATCACCTCTGAGTAGGCGATATGTGATGGAGTAAAGCTGGAGTTTTTTGAGACGGTCTGTGTAGGGCATCTGTTTGAGGTTGGTAATCCTCTTTGTGAGGTTATTTTGTAAAACAAATTTGAACTTAGCCCTGAAACAAATAGGTTCAAACAATGTAAGTACATCTTCTGGAAGAGAGGCACTGCGTTGCCAAACCTGATACAGACCAAATGGAAATACATTTGTGGCATAACAGGATGGCAAAAATGTAGAAATGTTACTTCATTTGGCCACCACGCTATACTGTTTGACAAATTTTCAGCTGCAAACGGAATATCAAAATAAAAACTGTTGCCTATGAAAGTTAATATTACAAATACACCTTTGTCAATAAGGTGACTCTCTAGATACCTCTTAATCACCTATTCTAACAAATTTATATGATTCGAATAGTCTAAAATGTATCCCTCTGCTTGATTTCACAACTGCTTTAGTCTGTAATGCAATAAACATTGTTACATTATGTTTTGTAAAATATGTCATATTTTAAGAAAATAGGGTAAAAATGCATTTTTTGTTAAAATGGGAAATGTATGGGATTAAAACCTCTAACCTTAACCCAGCCTACACATTGCCAGTCAACTCACAAGATAACCAAGTTACAGCATGCAGACAGACAGAAGATCACAGTCTAACTAGTTACACAGCTGTCATTTTTTTTATTCTTTTTGCCCCTTTCTTGCAACAAGGAATGTAGCTCTCAATCTTACATCACAAGATTGTGGAAAATTACCTCTTATAATGTGGAATAAATGGGCTAAATGTGGGACAGTTATTGGCAAATTACCAGCAACTACAACTAGGAAGCTCTCAGGATAATTAAATGTGTTATTTATACTTTAAAAAGTTATTTTGATGAATGATTATTATTCAGAATTATTTATCATGGATATCAGTTAAAAAATTCTTAGCACTGAATGTGTGACATACCCTTTCAACATGGAGCAATGAGGAACATGGACTTTTTAAGACTCAAAATGAGAAACATTCCTCATAATAAGGCACACTTAGGAGGTAAGGCAAGGGATGGTCCTTATGTTTCCTCAAACAAGTAGGTTATTTCTCATAACTTAAAAGAAAATACACTTTCTTTTTTTCCCTCATAACTGATTAGTGCAACAAAGGGTACAGTCTACTTCACAAATTAAGCTGTGGGTGCACAGTATACATTGGAGCAAACATAAGGCAAATGTTTTATATGTACTGTGTGAGTTAACTTCATACTGGTGGCCTAGTAGACTCCTATGATTAAAGGATAAATATTCCCTGCTTTTTATTCACTCTTTTATAAGCAAATATCTCACAATATGGCTTGTGCTTACTTTTTTTACAAAACAGGTTATTTTCCCCCTAGCTGAAAAAGAAATTGCAAAACTAATGAGTTAATTCCTCCTATTACTCCATGGCTATCCTCTTATTTTTTATTTCTTTATTTATTTATTTTTATTTTTACATTTGTTTACTGGGTAGTGTCCGACTGGGTCAGGGGCCTGTTTTCAGCAGAGACCTGGGGAGATAAGCTCCAAGAAAAGAGGTTGATAAAAAACACAGCAATGAAAAAGATAAACAAATTACATACAAGAAAGAGGTAAGATACAATTTCCAGGTGCAGATAAGTGAAGTAAAAAATATACAAGAAAAGAGGTAAAATACAAAATCAGAAATACAGATAGATGATATGCAAATTATGTGCAAAATAAAAAGACTGTATACAAAATCCATCCATATATATATATATATATATATATATATATATATATATATATATATATAAAATTAGTAATGGGAATAGGTAAAGAAGAACATAAAAGGAATATAACATGATCAAAGTTCTCAAAAATGTTGACATAATAGAGAGGAGAAGAGAAATATGTAGATGGGACAGTTGGAATTTTTGAGTAGAACTTAGGCTGAAGGAGTTATCCTGGGTGGGTACAGCAGCATAGCCAGTGTTTCGTAAGGTGTTCTTTTAAGAGTAGTTTAAATTTATGATTGTCAGGATTTTTGCTGGGGCAGTAGGTTCTAGGATTTGAATATTTTATTAACATAAAGACAGTCACCATAGTGGTTTGGGGAATTTTTACCTTAAGGAGTAGTTTATCAGAATATCTCAGGCACCTGGGGTTAGTGTATGATTCAACTAGGTTGAGGAAAGATGGGCAGTGATCAGGTTTGTGGATGATATTATGTGCTATAAACAGTTGATTTATAGTCAGTAGGTCTGGTAGTTCAAGCCAGTTGAGTTGGCGAAGTGTGGTACAGTGATGTGATTTATGGGGCTGGTTTAGAGCAAACTTGGCTATTTTGTTATAAGAGCTCTCAAGGTTGTTTAGGTCAGTATTGCGCAGGCTGGTGAAGATTTGTGAGCAATAAAGAAGGGTGGAAAGTAAGTGGGATCTGGCAGTGGAAAGTCTGGCATAATTAGTTAGGAAAGGTTTGGCGCTATAGAGTGAACCAAGTTTGCTATGAACATTTTTGATTGTTAGTGATATGTGCATGTCAAATTTTAGACAGTCATCTATTGTTACACAAAGAAGTTTAGTTTGATTAATTGGTTCTATTTTTGTACCATTGGAGGAGTAGATAGTAAGAAAAATATTTTTAGCTCTTTTATTGCAGAAGACCATAAGGTTAGTTTTATTAGGGTTGAGAATAAGTTGAAAGTTGGTGAGGTATTTTTCTACATCTCTGAGAGATTTTTGTGTTTTTTCTTGTAGTTCTTGGGGTTCATAGGTTCATAGGTTCATAGGTTCATACTAGGCTATCTGCCTGAGGGCATTTATAAGCCTAGCCATAGTTTTGTGGCTTACGCCACCCCTTAGTTTGGAGAAACTATGCCCATTATTTAGCTGTGCCTCTGTCGAGCAGTGACACTGAGGTAACCCCTGGGGTGTATCTGCGATCTCCCATCCATTGGTCAAGATTCCTCTTGAACAAGGCCAGCGAGGTGCTCTGCCTCACATAAACCGGGATTTTGTTCCACAGCATAGGGAGTCTTTGGGTGATGAATCTATCCCTCCAGCACGTCCTATTAATAACCGTGTCGAGGTTTAAGTCACCCGCCCTTGTGGCTCTGAGGGATCTAGATTTTTTGAGATGAAGCATATTCATCAAATCTGGGTTTGACATGGCCTTGTATGTCAGGCATAGGTCACCTCTGAGTAAGCGGTACGCAACTGAATATAACTGGAGTTCTTTCAGTCGTGCAGCATAAGACAGATTTTTGAGACCCTTTATCCTTTTGGTGAGGAACTTTTGTGGCCTCTCCAGCTGCTGCAAGTGTCAGGTCAGATACATTCCGAATGGGGCATTGTACTCGATCATTGGTCTGATCTGGGGAGAGGGGCTAAGCATATAAGAGAGGTATCATCAGTGTATTGAACAATGGTGGCTAGTTGAGTGGAGGATCTGAGCTCATTAGGTAACTATAATAAAGAGAAGTGGTCCAAGGATGGAGTCTTGGGGAACTCCCACAGAGATAGGTAGGAGGGGAGGACAGTATGCTTTCCCATCTAGTGGACTGCTGTCTGTTTGAAAGATAGCTATAAAACCATTACAGGGCTGTTTTACTGAGGTAAAAAGTTGCTAGTTTGTTGAGCAATATTTGATGGGATACTGTATCAAAAGCTTTGGACATATCGAGGAACACAGATGAGACAAGCTGACCTTCATTTCTGAGGAGATTTGCAGTATTGGTGAAACTGAGTGCGGTTTTAGTACTATGCTTAGGTTGGAAACCATGCTGGGTGTTAGATAAGAGATTGTTGTTAAGGAAATAGTCAAGTAGTTGCTGATGGATACATTTTTCTAAGATTTTGGAAAGGCGAGATAGGATAGCAATCGGATGGTAGTTTGTAAATTCAATTTATCATGTGCTTCCATGTTGTCAGCTGACCCGAGAGCTGGAATTGTGTCACACTGTATGATGACATGATTAAAAAAAAAATGCTTCAAAACTGTGTGTGATAGCTGGGAATCAGAAAATAACATGAAGGGGTACATTTGCCATTAAAATAGGAATGAAACAACAAAATCAGTACAATTGAAAGACCAGAGTCATCCCTTTTCATCTTTCTGGTTCTCAACCCCTTTTGTAACATCACTGTGCTGCTCTGTACTTTAGTTATATGGACTCTCCACCATCAAATTTTTGTCATTTTCTTTGTCTTAGGAGGTGATAACCATGCTTTCCTCTCTTACGTAGCTCACATGCTGTCCTCTTGCCTATTCAGCTCTACCTGTTCAGTCATGCATTGCTTCTCTCCTTGTCCTTCAGCATCATCCTTTAGACTGTTATGCCTTGCTTTAGCACATTCTGATAAGATCCTAGGACACCTCTCAGCTAGACATCTGATGGTCCAGCACTGAAACAATAAATGTCACACCCTTGTGGGTGCTGGCTGTATGGGCATCATACCTACTTTTTCAGTGCATCTCTGAGTTTATTGCTGTTGTCTGTTTCCTCAAACTATAACCCCTATTCAAATTCCTTCTCTCAGATGCTTTCCTTTCCCACCTTCTTTCATGTGTGAGGTCAATTGCTCAACTCATTTTGTAGGCACAGTATACTGTTATCATACCTCTCAACTGTCCAGATTTTCACAGAATGTCCAGATTTTTCCTCATATTTTTGTTCTCTTCTTCATAAAATGTGTGGTTTTCTGACAAATTACAGAGGACTGAAGTCACTAAATAATGGCAAACATTTGAATTTTAGACTTCATATACTTCGGAAAAGTCATGCCAATACAAATGCTGTTATTCTAGCAACTTTCTAAGGTTATATTAGCAATATTTAAAATCTGTCAATATTTTTGGGCCTTTGTTCACCCATTATAGGTTCATAGGTTGGTACTAGGCTATCGGCCCATACAAGCCTAGCCATAACAATTCCCTGGCTATTTCTTCTCACGATATTTACTTCCCTGGACCCCTGTCTAGCAAGGTGACTGACGTGATCCCCAGGGTGAATTTCCTGTCTCCCATCCAATCGTCAAGGTTCCTTTTGAAGAGGGCCAAAGAGGCACTCTGCTTGACATGTATGGGCAGTCTATTCCAGAGTCTGGGGAGTCTTTGGGTCAGTAACCTAACCCTCCAACATGTTTTGTTTATTGTGATGACAAGGTTTAGATCCCTGGAGTGTGTGGCTTGTAGGGATTGGGATTTCTTTAAGTATAGCATGTCCAGCAGCTCTGGGTTTGACATGGCCTTGTATGTTAAGCAGAGATCGCCTCTGAGTAGACGATATACAACAGAGTATAGCTGGAGTTTTTTTAGACGGTCAGCATAAGGCATCTTCTTTAGGCCTGTGATTCTTTTAGTGAGGTATTTCTGCAGCCTTTCCAGTTGTTGCTGGTGTCTTGTGAGGTACATACAAAACAGGGAGTTGTATTCTATAATGGGTCTAATGAGGGATGATTACAGTGGGACAATGACCTCCTTTTTTCTGGATGAAAAGCCCTTAGAGATGAGGTGCACCACATAGAAGGATTTCCTGACTGTTGTAGCGATGTAGTTATCGAAGGTGAGACCACTGTCCACCTGTGTCCCTAAGTCTCTTATCACACTTTCGGGGTTTAGTGTACTGCCACCTATGTGTCAATTCACGGGTACATGTTTTTTCCCAAAGGGGATAACTATACATTTCTTGGCACTGAGCTTGAGTCCATGGCTCAGGCACCAAGCATCTGTTTCTTTAAGGCCCTTTTGTAGAATATCCACATCATTTGGGGATTCAATAATGGCTCCCAGTTTGCAGTCATCTGTGAACTAGCAGCTTTATAGGCTTTTTCCAGATTTCTTGCACTAAGAGGTTGAGAGGTATGGCTATTAGGAGTCTATAAGATCATCACAGTGAAGACCTCATTACTAGATTTGTTTGTTTTATCCTGCCTCTTAATGCTAACAAATGTACTATGAATCATCTGCTGTAGTAATACTGTATTTTACTCCATCAATTTGAGTAAAAGATCGAGTAGCTTCTTATTGTTGCATTTGATAGATCAAGCTGAATAATCTGCCGACTGTTGTGAACTCTTCCAGTATAATATGGATTGACATAAAAGTAAAACAGCTTAAGCACTTCTAAAGCTTCAATAAATCCATACATCAAGACAACAACTGTAGCAAAAGCAAAAGCTCAAGAATTTACAAGCTTCTGGAAAGTCTGCTTCAGATACAGAAAATGAGGGAATAGTGTAGGTTATTTTGGACCATCTACTAATGCAAATACTTGTAGATGAATCATTCTCTGAACAAAATGTTCAAGCTAAGCATAACATTTGGATAAACAAGTTACCTCCCCTTTCTTACTCTATGAACTCCCTATAAAACTTCAGTTTTTAGTACAGGAAAATATTCATTTTAATAGCACATATTTAAAAAAATAGAATTTTATATGCTTTCTAATTATGTACTATTTCTAGATAAGTAGGCCTTCAATGAAATCAAAATAAATTCTTTCTCTTTCCTATAAATAAAGGTTTAAACACTGATTAACATAGTCTTTAAACAAGTAGGGTATGCTTTTCATGTTCAGAATGACTACATGGGTGGCAAAAGGCAACTCTAAAATTTCTGACGTGGCTATTTTCAGTCAAAATAGGTGCAGTTATGGATTCTTAACTGTCTGTTAAAATAGGCATAGCTACAATTTTATTTCAGTTGTATCTTATGCAAGTATAGTAGGTGTCTGTGTTGGCAACTATATGGTAAAACTCTCTGCTATTAAAGGGATATTTCATCATGTCAAGTCTGTAGACATGTCTCTGTGACTACAGCTCTTATGTGACCGAAATACCTCCTTGCATGCAAACAAGTGTCAGTGCTAACTGCATATGACTCAGGTTCTAAACAACTCTCAGTAACTCTAATAATCCCTCTAGAACAATATGGAGCCATAGCTGCAGCTATTTGCAAAAACAAAGCATTATAGTAGTTGCACCTTTTGGCATTCCAGTGATTATTTTATTATGTATGTATGCATTGTCCAGGACAGCTATCATCAATCAATGCTTAATCAGGTACGTTCAAAGCTTTTATTGGAGTAGGTAACCTAGATAAGGAATCACTGTTAGAATAAGGTCATGATTTTGATTTCAAAAATCAAGGTTTGGTATCTACTGTAACATTAAAATTATTGTGGCTCATTTTAACATTCCATTTCTTTTTAAATACAGCTTTATGTTTAGCAAGTATCCAAAACCACAATAGAAAAGCAAACAAAGCAAAACAATTGGCCACAGAATAAAATACTAAAGTTATTCACCTCTAGTGCCTCGGCTCACGCCTTCAAGGAGTAATCAATTCATCAGCATGGAACAGTATATATATATATATATATATATATATATATATATATATATATATATATATACAACAAATCTTAAAACAAATAATTGGATAACTTGATTGAAAATTATTCAGTTAGTTAATTGAATATCTCCAATTACATTCACTATTAAGCCCACACATAATTAAAGTATTATATTTTAAAATATAAATTGCTTCCTTACACAGTAATTTATCCTTTAACGTTGGATAAATTACTGTATAAGGAAGCCATTTATATTTTAAAATATAATACTTTAATTATGTGTGGTCTTAATAGTGAATGTAATTGGAGATATTTAATTAATTAACCAATTGAATGATTTTTAATCAAGTTATTATACCATTATTTGTTTTAAGATTTTTGTATATATACTGTTCCATGCTGATAAATTGATTACTTCTTGAAGGTGTGAGCCAAGGTGCTAGAGGTGAATAAACTCAGTGTTTTATTCTGTGGCCACTTGTTTTGCTTTGTTGCATTTAACAAGTACCTTGCTGTAGAGGTTTACTTTCATCGTGTATGTTCATGGGTTCATAGGTAGATACCAGGCTATCTGCCCTAGGGCATTTATAAGTCTAGCCCGAGTGTATTTGGCATTCACCTCCCTATTATATTAACCTACTGTGCCTCTGTATAGTAGGCCACAGAAGGTAGCCCTTTAAGATTAGTTTACCGTGCCTCTGTCGAGCAGGGACACAGAAGAGATCCCAGGGGTGAATTTGCGATTTCCCCATCCATGCGTCCAGATTTCGCTTGAAGAGAGTCAGCGAGGGGCTATGTCTAACATGAATTGGTATTTTATTCCAGAGTGAGGGGAGCCTCTGGGAAATGAATCTGTCCCTCCAGCATGTCCTATTTATTTTTGTGCTGAGGTTTAAGTCCCTGGAGCATGTAGCTCTAAGGGATTTGGATTTTTTGAGGTGGAGCATGTCCATTAATTCTGGGTTAGACATGGCCTTGTATGTCAGGCATATATCGCCTCTGAGTAGGCAGTAAGCAACTGAGTAGAGCTGGAGTTTCTTTAGTCTAGCTGCATAGGACATCTGTTTGTAGCCCATGATCCTCTTGGTGAGGTACTTTTGGGGTATCTCCAGTTGCTGCAGTTGTCGGGTAAGGTACATCCAAAAAGGGGCATTGTATTCAATTATGGGCCTGATCAGTGACGAGTAAAGGGACACGATGACCTCTCTTGATCTAGATGTGAACCCTTTCGTGATAAGGTGGGCTATATAGAAGGTCTTTCTAACCCTTTGGCAATGTGATTATCAAAGGAGAGATTACTATCTACGTTGGTCCCCAAATCTCTAATTACTTCTTCCGTAATTAATGGATTACCACCTATGTGGTAATTTGTGGGCACTTTGTTTTTCCCAAAGGGGATGACTATGCACTTTTTAACATTTAGCTTGAGGCCGTGGTTCTGGCACCAAGTATCCGTCTTCGTGAGACCCTTATGGAGGATGCTTGTGTCAGCTGGAGAGTCTATTATGGCTTCCAGTTTGCAGTCATCTGCGAACTTTCTCAGCCAAAGTCCCCCCATGTTAGCCTGAACCTCAGAGATGTATATACCGAATAAGAGAGGTCCCAGAACTGAGCCTTGTGGGACGCCACTTGTAACTGATTTGGATTCGGACGTGGCACCTGCAATTCTGACCATGTGGGTTCTATCCCTGAGCCAGTTTGCAACCCATCTTGTGATATAGGGGTTGATATTTAAGCTGGTAAGCTTATTTATGATGCCCGAGTGGGGTATTGTGTCGAAGGCTTTTGTGAGGTCCAGGTAGGCTGTGTGGACTACCTTGCCCTCATCTATGGCTTTGGTAACTGTTTCAAAGAAATCAACTAGGTTTAAGAGGCAAGATCTGTCCTTAACAAAGCTGAATTGGGTAGGGTCCAGTGTCTGGAGGATCCCAATGTCTTTGTTTATGAGTTCCATGATAATATGCTCCATAGCTTTACAGGCCAGACTAGTCAGGCTTATGGGGCGATAGTTCCCTGGGTCCGTTGTCTCGCCACCTTTGTGGAGTGGGACAACTGTAGCTGTACGCCATTCTTTGGGTACATATCCTGTAGTAAGGCTAAGTTTGAACAATGACTTAATGTGAGGGTTCAGTTCTTCTTGGAGCTTGAGTAAGACACAGTCTGGGACACCGTCCGGTCCCATAGATGCTGTGATTTTGCTTTGGAGAGGGCAGCTTTTACCTGTGCATCTGTGATGTCAGGGAGGTTACATTCAGGTTGGATAGGCATTTGCTCCTTTGAGGGGGAAGGGGGGGAGAAGTTTGCACTGAATCTGTCTGCCAGGATGTTGGCTATGTCTGTAGGTTCAGTATATTTTGTACCGTTATGCAACAATTCAGAGCATATCTAGGAGTTTCCACCCATATTTCTGACATAACTAAAGAAGGCCTTGTGATTATCTTTAGTGTCTAGGGCAATTTTCGAAACTGGCCTTTGATGATTTTATGAGGGATCGTAGTTTCTTGCTAATACTGATCAGAGATGCCTTCCCTTTTTGGGATTTTGCTCTGTCATGTAGTAGCTTCCTCCTTCTGTTGTATAGCTTATTTATGGCTGGGGTCCACCAGACAGGTCTCCTGATTTTTGAGGAGTGGGTCTTGGTTTTATTTGGGATAGCACGATCCATGCATTCCTGCAGGTGCTCATAGAATGCAATTGTAAAGGATTCTGCGGATTGGGCTGTATTATCCTCTGGCCCTAGGGCTTTGAAGGATTCCACCTCAGTCTTGAGAAGTGTCAAGTTAGCTTTTGAGAAATTCTTTACAGTGATTTCCTTGGCTGGGGGTGGGGACGGGAAATGGATGTCCAGGGAAATTAGTTTATGGTCTGATCTTACCAATGAGGGGTTTACCTCTGGTGTGGAATATAGAGTCCCCATGTTGGTGATGACCAGGTCCAATATGTTGTTCCCCTCTTGTGGGAGTGGTGACCAGTTGTTCCATCACATTAGAGTTTATAAATTCAAGGAACCGTTGGGCGAGGGTGTTTGGGCTTGAGTAGTTTTCCCAGTCAATGTTTGGGTAGTTGAAGTCACCCAATAACATAGTGTTTGGAGAGACCTTCATATTCTCCAGTGTTCTCAGGAATGCCAAGTGGGGTTCCTGTGAAAGGGAGGGTGATCTGTAGCAGGCTACAAACTGAAAGGCAGTTTTGCACGTTGTTAGTTGCACATGGATGGTTTCCAATGCTTCGTGCAGTGCCACTAATCTGGAGGTGTAGGTATCTTTGATGAATATAGATACTCCCCCTCATTTTGTGCTTCGGTCCGAGTTTTGGGGCCGAAAAGCATGGTATGAGTTATAAGCTGGTAGTGCTGGGGTGCTCTCAGGAGCCTTGAACCAGGTTTCTGTTACTGCACAGACATCAATTTTCTCCATACTGAGGAGAGCCTCGAGTGCGTGTATCTTGAGGTTTAGACTGCTGGCATTGAGTAGCATTACCTTTAGTTTTTTTATCCTTGGGTTGTCTATGGAGGTGGGTTTGTCCTTTGAGCCTTGCCTAAAAAAGGCACTATGGGGGTGGCAAGAGCCTTGGCCAGTATACGAAAGCCTAAGGGTGACAGGTGCAAGCCGTCCCTAGCGAAGCAACGTGGCTTGTCAAGCATGTCATCCCAGCTGACAGACACTGGATCCCCTTTGAATGACACTAATACTTTAGCCAGTTGTTGAAACTGATCATTTTGTCTTTATACTGTGGTATCATTCTTGGTAAGGGCAAGATGCTACTCAAGGTCAGGGTCATACCAGCCTGGGCCACATGATCAGACAGCTCCTCTATGTCTCTTTTCATGTAGTCCAGGTAGGTATGTCTCAGGTCATTCACACCAGCATGGACAATGATGGAGTCATATTTGTACTTGCTTTGGAGTGACTTGAGTGCTTGCATTATGTGGCGGATCCTGGCCCCCGACAGGCAGCTTACAGTGACCTTCTCCTTGTTCAGTCTGGTGAGCGGGACGTCAGTGTGCCGGACAATAGAGTCCCCTATAACGAGTATATTTGGTGTGTTGTTTAGCCTTAAGGGCTGTGACTGTGAGGCACACTGACTTTGTGAGATATGTGATGCATGGCTATTGTTGAGGGGTGGCTGTTGCTTGGATATCTGCTTTGGAGGTCTTTGCTGCTTAGGCAGATTTTTATTTAGAGCCTCCGAGTATGTTTTTGTGTGTTTATGTGTTGGGTATGCAGATGCAATAGGTCTATGTGAGACTGGATTTGTGGTGCGAGTGATTACCTTTTACTCCTGACTGTGCCAGTCTTGGTTTGAGAGAGCTCTGCCTCCAGTTAGGCTGTGTAACTGCATCTCTCACATGTATTAGAGTTTGTTGGAAGGAGGAGAGGGTTGTCTGTGTACATAAGGCAATTGTAACATTGCCTCAAAATTCCCAGATTCACCAGCTGGACTGGAGAGTAACCCCGAAACTGACCCTTGGACATACCAGATTAGTATAGGGAACTGGTTTTTCACTGATCAGATTAGTAAAGGGAACTGATTTTACACTTGATCAGGAAGGACCAATCGGGAGCCTAGTACTTATGAGTAGTCTAGGAGGGTGTAGTGCTTTAGTTAGTGTTTCCTTATAAGAACTGAGCAGGTGCAGGGCTTTAGAAAGAGAATAGAGTGCTTACTTTGAGAGTATGAACAGTTCTAAGGGAAAAAATGAAGAGCAGACTTTGTGGAGCCTGGAATAGTTTAAACCTGTTTAGGCGGCGCTGCCCGATGCTGCTCAGTGCGCAAAACCGTGCAAAAAGAGAGTTGTAGGGTTTTAAGAGAGAGAGATCAAGGAGTTTAGAATTGACCCAAAATGGCCAATAAAACTACAGCTTCTAGGCAGTAACCACTCCTACAGGGACAGGCAGGCTGTTCAGTGTTAACCACTGCCACTGGTGAACACAGAGACTTCCCTTTAGCCCAAGCAAGCACTGGCCTTCTAGAAACTTACAAACAGTTCAGAACAGCAAATCTGTAACTGAACTTTCTTAAATTTCAGAAAGTGGGAAAAAAGAAAGATTTTTTTTTTGTTTTTTTTCTTTTTTTTTGTTTTAGATTAAGGTTCCTCCTTATTTGAAATTAATTTTGTTTAGCCACCTTCAGCAAAACATACTCAGTCTATTACCTCCCTTTTGCTCCTTATGAATAACTTATCATTGGTAACTTTCAACATTCTGAATCTTCACCAGTTTGAGTTTTCAATATATATAAATAACAACTTGCAAAAATGAGCTGCTTACCTACCTGAATTTCTGTTCAGTCTCTCCTAATCTCAGACTCAAAATTTATAGACTTGCTTTCCAGTTTTATTTCTGCCAGGAATGAAACTTTTTGCAGACTTAGCATTGTATACCGAGCAAATGAAATGTTTGTTTATTCAAGGATCGCACTAGAGGACAAATCATGCTTGACCTGGTCCTTACCAAAATATCATTAACATTAAATATCTCCCTGGTTCTCCCCTTTCAAAGACTGGTAATAGTTTCCTTCAAAATCTCCAAACAATTAAATGCAAACATTATAAACTTCTGAGACTTCAAATGTACTGTCTACAATTATATGATGAAGTCTCAAAATTCAGGTTTAACTGTATTACTTAAGATACTGGCACAGCAAAAAGTTATGCAAACAAACTCTATGGCTCTATGTACAGCTAGATAAATGTATTGGTTTGGTAGTCCAAAACAGATCCAAGCAAAATGGCAAATTTAAAAGTAAATCAGCCTGGTGGGCCATATCTATAAATAAAAATCCAATAAAAGAAAAAAAAAACTTCTTAAATTGTATAGCAAAACAAAATATCTCAAATCAAAGTTAACATTAAAAAGTCATTGAAGGAAATAAAAAAAACACTATCTTCAGAAGCCAGATGCAATTACAAATCCTTTATTAGCTATGTTAAGAAAGTAAAGAATAAATACCAACATTGCTCAGATTTAAAACTATGCTCAGTACTAGTCTCTGATGTTTCTGCCAGTTGTAACACAGCTCACATAGTATATCTGGCTCATTGTTATTTATGTAAACAATTTTATGTAGGTAAAATGGATAGATCTTTCAGAGATAGAATCAGGGAACATTTATATCACATTAAAGGGAGTATATTTAACGCTTTAGCTAAACACATTAAAGAGACCAGTAGTGATCATAGTTTTAAATTTTTAGCCATAGGTAAGCTCATAGAGAGTATCAGAGGAGGTGACATTAGACACCTCACTGAACAGCTAGAGGCAAAATGGATCATCACACTTAGGGGTGATTATGGACATGGGCTTAATGATAAAGTTCCCATACAACCTATGTTCAAAGCCAGGTCATTATTTAAATAGCTTGGTTATTTGTGAATTTGTTTATGAGAAATAATCTATGTTTATTAGAGTATTTTATTAAAATATGTATATTGTTGTGTTTTAAATATATGTGTTTTAAATGAGAGTTTGTCTTTAAGAAGGAGAGTCTTCTTATTATTACATTACATCTGGAGAAGCAGGCATCTGTGAAAGTGCTTATGTGATTGTACTTAATAAACCAGATTTATTGAATATACTGGATCATTTGATCATTTTCGAGTTTAACTTGTTTTTTGTTGCAATTTGCTCGTTTTTTTTATTAGTGGACTCAGACTCAGTCATTTACTTGTGGTGTTTTTTCTGATTATACATTATGTTTGTACCAGCAAGGCTAGAGTTATGGCTGAAGAAGAAAATGTTTCAATCGAATTGGATTATGTACCGAAAGGTTTGTCTGCTAAGAATGGACATGGCAGACTTATGCAGTATCTGCATAACTCAGGTAACCCATTAACAGACTCTGTGATAACCTCTGACACTAGTGAAAATGTTACTTTTGATATAATGTTTCTAAAATCCAAAATTCATTTATTGAAAAATGAACTGTTCAAGTTTAAGAGGCACCAACTACAAAGTTTTCACTTGGAACTGTGTATTAAAGAAGGTATTGTGCCTAGAGGTTTACGCATTTAAAAAATGCCTGCACAGGGCAGCCACTTTCCAGAGCTTTTAACTGAGTGGCAAAGGGTTAACCTTGAGTGTAGTTTAAAATATTTGCAGCTGCTGTTGAGTTTCTCCTATAATGAAGTCAAGAGCTGCATTAATTATATTATGAAACAATATGATGAATTGAAACAACAGTTTCCGGCTGAAGTTTTAGATAAATACATCTGTAAACTTGCCAACACAGTTTCTGTGTTTGAGAAGAAACTGATTGGAACTATACTGAGGAAAATAGCAAGAACTCCCACTGATTTTACTAATGGCAATGTATTTACGTGGCCGAGAAACAATTATAACAACTCTAATATGGAACTGAATGAAACACAGGTTTCTGTGGTAAGTGTGGTTACTGCCAATCAGATTGCTGATAATGTTGTTTCATCTAATGATCCAACATCATGCAAAGCCAATGAATCTCCAGTACAGGTGGAGCCTCCAAACGACCTAGGAGCAAAAAGAAAAGTAATTACTGTGCAAGCGCAAGTGCACAGTTCATCTAGGACAGCAGAAAATCCTAAAGAAAGCAATTGCAGCATCTATAATGTTGATACGATTCAGCCTACAACTTTTTTTTCAAAATGAATTGAACTTTCCTCTCCCTATCAAGGACTAGCAACTTTTAAAAGAACAACGCCATTCCAGAAGCTGCTCACGAGTGAAAAGGAAACCTTGTAGGGACACCGAGCATCAAGAGGATGCTGAAAATAGAGAAGGCTCCCTAGTTTGGAGACTATCTTCACATGTTTTAAGACAAGCCGAAGCAAGTGTACTGTTGAAAGGAGTGCCATTTATTCCTTCTCAGAAGTCTGATTTTACAGAGTTAATACTAGGACATAAGACTTTTTCCAGGAATATGATGCTGAAACTCAATTTTAAAGACACAGCTGTGAGTAGTAATGATAGTTTACTATTTAGAAAGCCTAGTACTTTTGTTCCTAATATACATTCATTATTTAAGGCATTTGAGAAGCTATGTGTAGATGAATTATATAAACATAATGACAAGGGGAAAAAGTATTTTTAAAAAATTAACTAATGAAGAAGTTTCTAGCTTTGAAAGCTATAAAAAAATAATTTAGACATTATAGTATGACCAGCTGACAAAGGTGGACCTGTAGTAGTCCTACATAAAGAATGCTATAACAATGAAATGTTAATAGTGTTGTCAGATACCAACTTTTATGTGAAAATTAATAGGACTTGAATTGATAATATGGTGAAGAATATAAGTAATATATTAAAGGATTTACTTACCAGTAGCAAAATTGATAAGTCCTTATTCACATATCTTTCTGTTACTAATCCACTGACACCCATGATTCAAGGTCTACCCAAGCTACATAAGGACCCAGTATGATACACTCTTCCATCCGATTGTTGCAGGGAGGAACTGGAGAACTGAGACCTCATCCATTTACATAGAGAAAGCTCTCAGACCTCTTTTAAACATGAATAATTATGTTTTAAGAGACACAAAGCATTTTTGACTGATTTATTTATAAATACACAGAATTTAATTATTGATGATAACACACTTTTAGTTACACTCAATGCAGTGTCCCTTTTTACTGTTATACCGAATGATGAAGGTATTTTAAATATTAGATATTTTTTACATCAACAGGGGGTTTCACTGATGATCAGATAGATTTATATTGTACTATTCTGAGAATAATCTTCGAAAATAATGTTTTTGTATTTAATAAAGTTTTTTAATGGCAAAGAAATGGTGTAGCTATGGGCACATCATGTGCCATTAACTACGCTAATGCTGTTTTAGCAGTACGGGAACATGAGAATATCATTAAGGGTCCATATAGTAAATTTATATTATTTTGCCACAGATTTGTAGATGATTTATTCTTTTATGGAAAGGACTTCACTCTTGAAGCCTTTGAGAAATATATTAATGTGAGCACCACATTTTTAAAGTTTTCTTTAGTTTGTTCTGATAAAAATGTGAATTTTTTGGATGTTAGTGTATTTATTAATGCTGAAAGAAAAATTAGTACTAATATGTTTAGGAAATCTTGTCACTGTAATCACTTGCTACATTGGAAAAAGCATGCATCCATCTTATGTTTTTAAAAATGTAGCAAAAAATCAAGCTTTTAGAACATCCAGGTTGAATCTAGAAGAAGCTGATTTTGATAATAAAATTAGGAGGGTACCCGAGTTTCTTGTAGAGAGAGGTTACAGTGAAATGAAAATTAAAAATGCTTTTAAAGACATTAATGATTTAAGACAAAGCAGTTAAGCTAAGCCTTACTTTTCTGAGACATGTAAGAATGGTGATGAAAAACTGAAAAATAAACAAGGCAGAAAATTAAGAATAATGTTGCACTATTCCAATGGTCTGAACAGTTATACACAGGTTTTTAAGAAATATTGGCCTGTACTAACCAGTGACACTGAGATAGGAAAATTAATAGATGATGTACCGAAATTCCTATTTAAGAATATAAAGTCTCTAAAGAGACAGCTGTGTTATCTAATATAGATAATGACTAAAGAAAATGTTAGCTCAACTAAACCATGTGGAAAGTGTGCATCATGAATATATATTTATAGTACAGGAAAATTCTTTCATCCAGATCAGCTTAAAAAATACATCTTTGATGTTTCTACCAATTGTAACACAGATCACATAGTATATCTGGCTCATTGTCATTTATGCAAAACATTTTACGTAGGTAAAACAGTGCAAATAATAGATACAGTGGTATCAGAGAATAACTTAAGAAAGAAAATAACAACACATATGACATGCAAGAGGTATTTCACATTGCAAAAACACATTCAATACCCATTTTTCTATGATAAATAACAAATAAATACCTACCACCAAACCCCGTCACCATTAAGATAGAGAATAAATAGAGAATAGTAAATAGCATATTGCACTTGTTAACCTTAGAAGTGACTCAGTATAGCCATCATATTGTATAATAGGAATACTGGAGGTAATTGCTCAGAGCAGAAGGATTAAATAAAAGGCTTGCAATGTATCAGGTATTATTGTTGGTGTCTGAGTTAATAAGTCTCACAGCTGTAGGATACAAGCTGTTCCTGAATCTAGTAGTCATACAGCGAAAGCTGCAGTATCTCTTTCCAGAAGCAAGTCATGAGAGCCAGTTGTGGGCTGGATTGGTCAAATCAGCTGGCATTTTGCATACACTCTTTCTTGTTCTTGTAAAGAAAAGCTCCTGAATAGAAGGAAGGTTTGTGCCTAAGATTTTCTCAGCCACCCTCACCATCTTCCATAATTTCTTCTTCTCAGCAACTGTGCAGTTGCCGAGCCATGCAATGATGTTGATAGTAAGGATGCTTCCCATAGCTTCCCTGTAAAAAGTGGCAAGAGCAGACTGTGGGAGCCTTGTCTTTTTGAGTTTTCTCAGGAGGTGAAGCCTCTGTTGAGCCTCCTTCACTATATGGTTGGTATTAACAGTCCAGGAGAGGTCATCTGAGATGTGAAGGAATTTGGTTGTTTTGATTTTCCCTACTACCTCCCTTTTGATAGTGAGTGGTTGGTGTACTGTTGCCTTTTTCCTGAAGTCCATAATCATTTCTTTGGTCTTATTAACATTCAGTTCCAGATTGTTCCTGTCACATCAGGCAATCAAAGTGTTTACCTCATCCCTGTAGTTATGTTCATCCCCACCACTAATGAGACCCACAACTGTGGTATCATCAGCAAATTTTATAATATGGTTTGAGTTATATTTTGCAGTACAGTCATGGGTAGGGATGGTGAAGAGCAAGGGACTGAGCGCACACAACCTTGGGGAATGCCAGTATTAAGGACTATGCATTCACAGGTGTTGTTTCCAGTGCATGTCCATTGGGATCTACCAATCAGAAAGTCAAGAGTCCAGTTAATAAGTGCTTGTTTATCCAGAGTTTCACAAGCGTATCCACCAGTTGCATTGGTGTCACAGTGGTGAACGCAGAACTGAAGTCGATGTACAGCAGACTTGCATAGTTGTTCCTCCCTTCTAGGTGTTTTTGTGGAAGGTGAAGTGCAACTGATATAGCATCCACAGTCAATCTATTTGCCTGGTATGCAAACTGGATTAGATTGAAGGACATAGACAGAGCCACAGATAGATGTTTCTTCACAATGCATTCACAGTTATTAAGTATATTGTGTTTTATGCTCACAATTTCAGCTTTCCACAGCCTTCTTATATATTCTGAATATGGTCTTTGGTACACTCTATTCTAATAAATGTTTGCTGATAATTAATGCTTTTGTGGTCACTGACCTGTAAATCATGATTTATGTTTTAAGCCCATAACTTCAACTATCCTCAGAATACTGATAGTAAAAAAAATCTTGAAATGTGCGACTATATTAACAAATGTTTTCTAGTATTACCATGTGTAATGCAGTGAATAATGCAGTCAGTGTATATGTTTTCTTGAATATAATATTAGAACAGCTTGTAGTTTTAGAATCAGACATAATTTCCTCCAAAAAAGTGTGCCCCATTTAGCAGCATTCTGCTACCAACATGCAGCGTCCCCCCACCTTATGTTTCATTAGTTTGAACAGGTCTGTTTCACAAAAATTATCATAGTGATAGGTAACTTCTATGGTGAGTCTCAGTGTCAGTAGTATATACGGGAAAATGTTACCTGCATCACAGTCCATGCTGCTTAAAAAATTCATCCTGTGGAAGGGCAGTTTCAAAGATAATAACTTAGCTGTTTCCCAGATCTAGCTTTGACTAGAACATTTGTCATTTCAAATTTGCTTCTGCAAGTTCACACCTGAACCACTACTTTTAGTATGTACCTTAAAAGTAACCAGCTTCTTCTCAGTTAATCACCTACGCATTAACTACCATGTCCCAGAGGATGTTTTCAATTTACGTAAACACCCATTACATAAAACACTATCCCCTTTTGCTTCAACTCTATATCCAGTAAATTCGATGATACACACTCAGTCTGTTCCACTACTCCACACCTGATTTACTTTCAAAGCACTAACTCTCATCTTCATCTTCATCTTATCACTAACCATCAGTACTCCTCCCAGTTTCAAGATCTAGTTATTCTTTTCCTAAGATACTACATCCAAAAAGTGCCTCTGAATATAGACTCGCAGCAAACCTCTACCTCATAATTAAAATACTGAAAAATAAAAATAAGAACTTATATTCAAACAGATTCTTGAATATATTCAAAGTTATGACCTCCTGTCTGGCAGTCAGCACAGATTTCAACCAAGATATGATATCCTAACTGTATTTTCAGTCTTACCTCAGAAATGTACTCAAACGGGGAGTGGCCAGGATGCTGACACGCTAGCAGCACTGTTTTCTTGCTCTGCTACTTTATTTCTATTTCTGACAGGAAATTTTATTTTTATAATATCCTAAACCATTTTTTGAACAAAACCAGTGACCTGATACTACATACAAGGATATTATCTAAAAAATTCTAAATATTTGAAATTTTTCCTGTCAGATTATTCATTTGAAAGGTCTGTGCCAGTAGCTGTGAAATGAGTCATTCAAAGACAGTCTGTCAGGACTTGCCTTTAAAGAAAGAACTCCAATCTGTTCTTTCTGACATGCAAAAACTTTCTTTAAAAATGGACAGAATGGATAACAAACTTGACAGCTTTAAAAAAAATGTACCAAACAGATGGAACAAATACACATAATTTTAAAACAACAGAAAACTCAGATATCTGGAATGGAAGATGCCCCTAATGACATAAAAGGCAGGGTATCCAAAGATGAAAACAACATTGAATTTCTACTGCGATAGAATAACTCATTACTAAACAAAATTGATGACTTGGAGAACAGATCCAGGAGAAATAACATTCGTATTTTTGGACTGCGTGAAAAAATAGAAGGAGAAAATATGGTCAAGTTTCTTACTGCCTGGCTTCCCAAGACTCTGAATTTATCTGAAGCTATGTCATATGGCATAGAAAGAGCACACAGGTCTCTCGTTTCTACTTCATCAAAAACTAACTGTTTGCCGAGATCAGTTATTGATAAGTTCTTATCTCAAGACAAGGAGCTAATACTTAAAACAGCCTGCTCTTAATCTCCTATTAAACTGGTTGACAAACTAATAAGATTTGATAATGACTATTCCAATGCTGTGGTGACCAAAAGGAAAAGTTTTTTGCCTCTTATAAAAGAACTTAAGAAAATACAGCTTAAAGTGCATTTGCTCTTTCCTGTCAGGCTCAAAATATTCCTTCCAGATGAAATTAGACACTTTGAAGACCCAGACTCTGCACTGTCAGTTTTAAAAACAAAAAAAAAATTCTAGACCAAACTGAAGCTATGGACTGGAATATTGTACTTTGAAGAGACAAGCAAAAGTAAATACCTTGAAATCCAATAATAAGAAAAAGAAACTAAAGGAGAAATGACTCAGCTTTAGTATAACATTGATGTTAACACTTTTTAGCTTTAGTATAACATTGATGTTAACTGTTTTAATAACAAAATTATTTTTCCACGACAAAGTACCAATTCCATTACTAGAGATATAGGTGAAAGGAAGGAAACAGTGATTTACTTCTATATAGGGTAAATAAATGTAATTTTTTCTTTTCCTATCTGTATTCCTAAGCTAATATTCTATATTTTATTTTTATATTAAATGTATGCCTTGGCTTAATAAGTATTAAGAAATTAATTCTTTAACTATAATAAGCTTTCTTTCCACATAAATCCTGGTTTCTTTTCTTCATATATGTGCCAGATAAATCCTAAAGTGATTGCTTATGATAACATAACATAATAGCAAGTTACTCATGGTACGTTAAATAAGTGTTGTGAATGGACTGAATGTTTGTGGTGTTTTTAACTTTTAACTCTTAATTCACATGTCATGGTTGATTGCAATATGTGAGGTGTTGATTTGTATGAGATTTGGATGTGCTTTCTCTAAGAGATATCAGACAGTTATGCTGTTTATGAGTACTTCTTTACTAATATAGTGATAAAATGTTGGGTGTATGTAGTCTGTTTGAAGCTGCTTTTTTGCCCTATTTTTTCTTTCTATTTTTTTTTCTTATATAGTCTAATCTGTGATGTTTGGTGCGGGTTTATTCATTGGGGAGGGGTTAGGAGAGGAGAAATATAGTAATGAAGACAATTTCTCTGTTTTAACACTGGGGTTTCACTTTGAAACCTATCAGTAATTCTTTTGTTATCCCCACCCCTGCTAGGATAGATATACAAAAAAAAAAGAAAGAAAAAGAGAGAGAGAGAGAGAGAGTGTACCGAATAATTATAACACAAAATAAAATGATAACAAGAAGTGTTACGGCATAGGTTCTTAAATAGCAGGGAAGAGTTGGTTTTAACCACTTACACAGCCTTCTTTCTCAGTGTAACATGAATGAAAGTTGTTTACTGACAGTGATATTTCCCTCTCACAGAGCAGGTTCTAATATAATGTTTCTTTCCTGCCCTTTGCTCTTAGGAGACAATTCATACAGAGTTGTGTGTGTGTGTGTGTGTGTGTGTGTGTGTGTGTGTGTGTGTGTGTGTGTGTGTGCATGTGTGTGTGTGTGTGTGTGTGTGTGTGTGTGTGTGGTATGTGTGCGTGTGTGTGTGTGTGTGTGTGTGTGTGTGTGTGTGTGTGTGTGTGTGTGTGTGTGTGTGTGTGTGAGAAATACTGGATAAAATGTTTTATGCTTGCTTTTAACACACAAATTAAGTGCAAAATAGTAAGAAGGTGTTAATTAACTTGCACTGTCAGTTACATTTACCTCAAAATTACTATTTTGACACTTTTAAAACCTGTATTTCTCTCTTTAAGTTATATAATACATTTTATAGTACAGTGGCACCATACACAATATAGAAGTAATTTCTTCAATTCAACTTTTATCCTAAGATATTATTCAAATTACATTCTGTTCTATTAATTTAAAGAAAGGAGGGTGATCTTGTTTATGTCTGTTGATGTCAGCCCCTTGCTTGGTTGACTTGTTCTGCATATGTGGGCAATAGATATGTATATGTTTATAACAATTATTGTGGTGATGATCTGTGTTGGTTTCCGTGTGGATCTGCTTTTTGAGCAGGAAACAAGGAGCTCAAATACATGGCAATATTAGAAGCTCATGCTCTGAAAGTTAATTGAAAGTCTGATGCATAGTAATGGAGGGACTAATATGAAAGTAATGGTATGTTTTCCACAAAGTCAGTCAAAATTACACAGTCATTTTGATAAGCTGGAAATTCATGTGTCCCTTAAAAACACTGTAGGGTGTATGTTCCAACCGGTTTACTATAATTTAAACGGATCGCACAACAGGGAATTGCGATTATGTCGAGGGAAATCTTCAAAACTAAAAATAGAAAACAATAAAATCAAAGTGTGTTGACTGTAAATGGCGACTTTGACATTTTCAAACAGTCACCACACTTCTGGGGACACCATTACTGTGCATTGCACAGTAAATAACATGTTTGCAGGGGCAAGCCCCCCTGCACCCCCCATGTGGGGGGCTGCATCCTCACACCCCTTGCTATTTAAATATACTAACTCCGGGATTGCACTATAATGAGGGAAAAAGTACATTTCCCGATCCTCACTATAGTGCGAGCTGCATTGAAATGTCGGAACTGACAACAGCGAATGCTGTATTGCATTCGATGTCAGTTCCGACATTTTCTTTTTCGAGTTAATGAGTCAATGACAGCCAGATTCGATATTTTGTCAATTGCATGAATTGCGATCGACAAAATGATAGCAAACCATTCCAACCATATGTTATCCCTCAGTACAAATAAAATTCTGGGAACATATTATTAGTTATTTTAGACATCACAGTTACTCTTTTACTATTTTATATCTCATAGCATGTTCTAATGACTATGATATTCTATTTATAGAAGAGACATGTTTTGAAAGATAATTGTATATGCAAGTTCTCAGATATTTTTCAGAGATGTTTATTCTTTGAAATATCATATGTGTCTGCTATAATATCCAATCATGTACAGTCTTGTAGTCAGAACTGAGTTTAAATAGTTGACTAGTTAGTCAAATTATCAATAATATATTATAGCATATTAGTAATATAGCATGATTGTTATAAACAATGTTATACATATTGTCTTTTATCTGTGTTAATCCCTTTTTCCTCAGAATTGAAATAAATTATTGGATTTGTTATAATACTATATAGGCTCTTAAAAATAGAATAGAAAAAAATGACTACAAGATCTGCTACCCTTTGCAGTTTATAAGTTTTATAGCAAGCAAATGAGTGTTTATAATCTGAATATTATGTATTGACTAACTCCTTTTAATTTTGTTAAATAAGTTAGACGTTTCATATATAATAACTTTAGAAGGTAATAGAGTGATTCTAGATACTTATTTGTGGCTAGGTGGTAGTGTTTGAATAGGATTGCTATTCAAACCAGAATTTTAAACTCCATGGGGGAGGGGAGAGATGGGAAAGAAAAGTGCACGTATAGTAGTTTACAAATTAATTCTATTTTTTTTTGTGTCTACTATTCTTGATAGAAAGTTTACAGTTAACAATGTCAGTTATCTTATATCTATGAGTAAGCAGTTCAGTAGATATAACAATAGTTTTTCAATACCATATTATTTGCAAACATATAAGGGTATTATATGTAATAGTTATTTTTTCCTATTTTGGTAGTATGGCCAACTTGAAATGTATACCAATTAATATCAATGGGTTAAATAATGATTGTAAATGGGGTAGTTTAGACAAAGTTTTAAAAATATTTCATTCCAAGTTATCTTTGTACAGGAAACGCATTTAATAAAAGAAGATTTAGACAGACTTAATACTAAACACTATTCTGTATTGACTAGCTCTCATTATAAAAAAAAGTGAAGAGGGTGGCTATTTGATGGAAAAATTCTTTCCTCTACCTAATATCCTGAATACATTTAGTGATGAAAAAGGCATGTTTTTTTTCAGTGACTTTAAAGATTTAGTGGAAACTATACACTTTTATTAATGTCGAGTGGATACCTGGATTAGGAATACAAACAGTTAAAAACCAGTTGGGCAAAATAATATGAATATCAAAGGGAAACATTATTTTTGCAGGTGACTTTAATTGTATTTTATTTGACAAGGATACAAACACTAGCTTTAAAAGGAAGAAACTTGCCTCAGTCAGGGCTTGATGAAATTCACTGACCTGTATAATATGAGATATATAAATGAGTTTTCAGTATCAGACTCACTCTTCTTTACACATTTCTCAAACAGGTATGAGAGGCAATCATAAATAGAAAGAGTATATGTCTCAAATAAGATCACTAGTAGAATAGATAACATTAAAGTAGTCTCTTGCCCACTGCCATATCATAACGTGGTACCATTTGATGTTATATTGAATTCTAGTAATAACATCCCAATTAAAAGTATTCCTGCATATATGATCAATATAAAAGACTTTAAGGACTTCTTTAATAAAGAAATGTAAACTTTTATTGAAATTAATCATACAGGTAATGCCTCAGCTATTTTTGTATGGGACTCTTTAAAAGCATACCTTTTTGGCAAAATTACAAGTCAGTATGCACAAAAAAGAAACAATGGGAGAAAGAATTGATAGATTTACAGGAGAAAAATGGTATGTTAAAATTAGATAGTCAAAAAGGAAATAATAACTTAGAAGAAATAAATAGCTTAAACAGTAAACATTTAGAAATTTTATAACATAAAACTATGATAAATTTAGAAAAGATTAAAATAACTAATTATTCCATAAATCCTAAATCCATGCATAAATTGGCTACTAGAACAAAAATGATTGTTAAATCTAACCACATCAAATAATTATACTACTCTATACTGCCTCCCCTCACCTTTTAACACCACTTAGCCCTAGGTAGTGGTAACTGTCTTAAATTATTGTTGCAAATAGGAGATGAATTAAACTGTGAACATATTGTAAACAACCTCACATATCTTAATGTAAGAATGTCTTATTCCTTTCATGTTTTGTGTTTCATAATTAGCACACTTCTCTTTAGCTAAGGCTCTCTAATTATTTTTAACAAAATTTTTCTTTATATTTGTGTAAATAATTATTTTTGAATATTGTGTTTGCTTAAATAGTATGACTTTGTAACTACTGTTCTCTCATTTATTTTTTATCATAAATTTTTTCTCTTATATTGGTACATTATAAATGTTTGAATGTTACTGTGGAGCTTTTCTCCCCAGGCCGCTAATGAAAATAGAAATATATCCAGTTGGACCAGCCCGGTTAACAAATGTAAAATAAAATAAATAAATAAATAAAGAAATACATAAAATAAAAAGAAGGTTACTGAAATAGAAGATATTCTGAATGTTTTCAGGACTCATTTTAATACTATTAATCAATACAAACCAACAATGGATATACAAGATCTAATTAAAGCATTTATAAAAAATACTGCAAATAGACTGCCAGAGAATCAAATAAAAATAACTGACAAGTCTATATCAATCTCTGAACTCAAAATTCAAATTAATAAATTAAAAACTAAAAAGACACCCGGAAATGATGGTATATTACCTGAACTATACAAAATGATGACTAAGGATGCTTTGAGTATTTTACTAGAGGAATTTTCAATAGTTAAAGGACTTACAAAGGTGCCACCATTCTAGAAGGGGGTCTACATCAGTAGACTGAAATTCCATTTAATCATATCTTACTTAACCGAGAAAATAACACTGAAACCTTATTTGAACAAATGTTCACATCCCCAGAATTTTAATCTGGGAAAGGAGGCGGTTGACCAACATTAAAAAAAACAAACATACCGAAGCATGCCAAACCAACCCAATTGGGGGAATTCTCCCCACCCCCCAATGTGAGGGGTTACACCCCCCACACCCCCATCTAAATATATCAACTCTGAAATCGCACTATAGAGGGAAAAGGACAAATTTCCCCATGTTGGCCAGCTGCCTCCTTTCCCAGATTAAAATTCCAGTCATGTCAGCTTTCATTGAAATAAGGTTTCAGTGTTGCCGTCTTGGTTAAGTAAGATTCAATTAAATGGAATTTTGGTCTATTAAAGTAGACCCCTGGGAACACACCTTAATATCCCCCATTTTAAAACTTGACAAGGACTCAACACAATGTTCTTCATACAGCCCAGTTTCAGTATTAAATGTAGATTATAAAATATTCATGGCAATCTATGCCTCTAGAATACAACAATTTCTTCCAATGTTGCTAAACAATGATTAGACTGGGTTTATAATAAACAGGAACACCTATGATAATATGATGAGAATACTATCAATAATTGATTATACTAATAATTCACAAAAATAACTAACTTTGTTAGTCTGAATATCAATAGTGCATTTGATTGGCAGTACTTATTATTAGTACTGGAGGAATGTAAATTTTCAAGCAATTTCTTTAAATTAATCAAACTTTTATATGAAAACTCCTTTGCATACATTAAGATAGGATCATATACTTCCCAATTAATCATGATTACTAAAGGTACTAAACAAGGATGTCTCTTCTCCCCTTTCCTTTTTGCTCTAGTTATGGAACCTTTTGCAAATTATATAAGATCAAAAAAGCATCAAAGGCATACTAATACATAATGATTTAATCCCTAAAACACAACTATTTGTAGATGACAGCCTACTAACTTTGACTGATTGCAATTCTTCTCTTATTACAGTATTCCAAGCAATATAAATATTCCAGAAGAAATTGGGACTCAGTTTTAATGAGAATAAGATGAAAATAATACATGTTAATTGTAATATTAATGAAATAGATAAGAAATTACATAAATACATTGTGAAAGATGGCAAAATCCTTTATTTCTGGATAATCTTGTCTGATAATATTAAAGATGTAACAACTCTTAATGATAATAATAACTTAAATTCCATAAAACAAACACTTAATAAATGGAATATTTTTCCGCTATGGAAGAGAGACTCTCTTAATTAGGAAGAGAGACTCTCTTAATTAAAATGATTATCCTCCCTAAAATTCTCTATATAATACAATCTTTATCCCTCCCACTCTGAAAGAAATATAAAAGAGTATAATTCTTTGTTTCTGAGATTTTTATGGTTTCCTAATAAGTCTAAATTTGTTTTAAACCATCACATAAGAGACTGCACATCGAATGGTATTGCTCTTCCAGTTTCAGAATTATATTCCTTATCTGCAATTGTTAAGACAATAATTTATTGGTTAAATAACAACTATAATGTAAAATGGAAAGCTATTCAGGGAGGTATTTGGTGTAAGTCCAATAATATCATACTAAAATAGCTACTAATAAATTTCATTGGTTAGTAAAAGAGTATTTTATAGAAAATAAAAATAAACCAGTTAACTCTTGCTATAGTAATATGATAATAACCTCCCTTAAAAAAAACAATTTAAAGCATGGATTTCTTTTTGTATTTGCCATTGCCTGCACTCAAAATAATTTTAATACATTTAATTTAACAACAACTACATTTAAAGACAAAAACCTGTTATACTGGTATCAATTACTAGACAATGGGAAGTTACAAAATATTGACCATATCATTAATAAGTTTGAGTTAAGCAAAGACGTGTGGTTAGAAATTCAGAATTGTAGATGGTTGAACATAAGATTAATCTAATGCAACCAATAGCTAGAAATTCTTTCCCCACATTCATTGATTTACTCATTATTCTAATGTACCATAATATAATTGGAAAGGGACTTCTATCTGAAATATGTCAGGTACTAAAAAATTCAACAGTATGTCACAGAGAAAGTTATTGGGATTATTTTAGACTTGTTAATAATAACTCCCCAAGTGAAGATTATAAAAAACTAGTACTCCAATCTTCAAAACAAACTACTTCAGCACTAAGGAGAACCTTTATCACATCACATAAAATTAAATTGATGTTTAATAAAAAAATATAGGATGCTGGAGATGTAAACTAAATGCTAAAGCTGACTGACAGCATAAGTTTTATGACTTTATAAATTTTAAAACATATTGGGATAATATGAATTCTTTATTACAATCTGTTTTTAATGATAACTTTGTGCTGACCAACTCTCTTATTTTATTTAACATACCTATTCCCACTTGTGTCACAAAAATAAAATACCCTCTTTCATAGAGTATCTTAACATTAGCAAGAAAAGTCATCACCAAGAATTGGAAGAATCAGGCTACTCCTACTATAAAGCAATTTGTACACTTAGCAACTGAAGTTTGTCATCTTAAACTTATCATGATCAAGGCAAGAACATCTAGAATCATCTCTTCATATAGTACATGGTTGAAATTCAAAGAATGGCTGGATAAACAGACTTTAATAATTAACTAACAACTACACATCATATTTCTTTTTCTATTTAAAAATATTTGTTTTATAGTAGACATCATTATAAATAGTTACTTTAGCTGTTGTTTTTGTTCTTTTGGATATGTATATTTGTTTTATAATATTTCTATTATCATATATTAATCTTATGTTGTTAAAAGTTTCAATAAATACAATTGAGAAAAAAGAAATGTACTCAAATATGGAAAGAGGATTTTTGGCAGGGGCAATTTTCTTGGATTTCAAATGTGTCTTTCAAACTGTTAACCATAGCTTTTTACCTTCCAAATTAGCTGACTAAAAACTTTTCCTCAGATGTTATTCATTGGTTCAAAAACTATTACAACATAGGGCCTTCATTACATTTATTCAAAATGTTGTGTCCACAACTCGTTCAATAGCATAGGCACCCCGCAAGGCTCATTCTTAAGACCCTTACTGTTTCCTTTATGCATTAGTAGCTTTCCATAGGACTTGCCAAACCTAAACATAATACTCTATGCTGACAATGAAGCATTTACTACATACCCAAGAAGTCCACCCAGCAGGCAGCTGCTGCTTTACAGAATGACATCTCCCACATTTGGAGTGGGCTAACCTAAAATAAACATTCTATAAATGTTATAAACTCCTCTATCATGCTATTTATTAATACTAAAAGGCCAGTCAAAAATTGCACTCCTCAAATCTCTGAGCCTGCTGGGAACATTATTCTTTTCACAAAACATCAAAATTGCCTTGTGGTTACATTAGATGACATGCTGTCCTTCCAACATCATGTAGCTACTACAGTAGCTAAAGTTTCCTTACAACTTAATGGCTACAAATATTCTAATCTACTCACCCTGGAAGCTAGGCATGCTATCGCCATTAATATTTTGCTTTCTAGGCTAGAATATGCAGTTTGTGTTATTAGCTTATTGTCAGGTAAGAATAGCATTTCACTTCAACTTATGTAAAACACGATTCTTAGATTTATTTATCTGGCTAGCCCTACTGAGTATCATTGCCCCACATTCGGAAAACTAAATGGCTTTCAGTTTCATCTAGGTCATGATACTTACAGTATACATATACTTTCAGACTCCTCAGTGTCAGCAGATACTGCCCATCTTTAGCCAATAGGCTACTAGTGCATCAAGCTACTAATGACTTACATAGTAATACTAGGATCAAATTAAACAGGTCTTATTTCTCTAGTGTTTTTTCTGAAAAAAATCTTTCTTTAAGCTTGTACTAGCTTAGTAGAAAAGACTTCTGGACAAGATGACTGCCTTGCAAGACATCTCAGAATTTTGGAAAACAATTAAACTAGCACATTAAACACAATTATAAATGTTCATGATTTAATGACATTGGCTGATTTATATCACCTAATTTCACCTCCTTTAACACATGGTGTTGTTAACTAAACTCATCATTCTCAAATATATGCACTGCTCATATATGTGTATGTATAATTACAGACTGTATGCATCTTGTATATTTGTGATGCCTTACGGACAAGGTTTAGGCTGAAAAGGGTCTTGTGTCAGAGCTCTAACCTGGTGAACAAACACCAAATAAAGTAAAATTAAATAAAAAAGTAAATAAAATTAAAATATGCAGTAATTTGTTAGTGTATTAATTTTTCCAGCTGTTGTGTAGATTTCCAATGTATAAAAAGTACTTAAAAGTTTAAGCACCTTTCAGTGCAGTTAAGCTCTACTGGTGTGCTACAATGTAACAGCAACACCACAGAAAAAATATGCAAAGTGTTTCTCCAGCTTTAAAAGCTGTTATACACTTTGGTGTCTACCAGAAAAAACAAAGGTGTGGCAGAGTGAAGTGTCTAAAGGCATTTAAAGCCATTCATTTAATCAGAGGGACACAGCTTCTGAATGCCATCTGTGTGGCAGTTCTTAAGTGTTTTACATAAAGCTCTTTGCATGCCTACACTTTTTTCTGTAACTAGTGGCACATCAGAGCAACCAACACTGAATGTACTAAAAATCATGACTGGGTCCCTTTGTTTATAACTCATTTGTTGCATGTTCTCAACACGATTGTTAAGATTCACCTTTCTTGACATCCATGTCTCAAAAAAAAATAATTATGATCAGAGACCTGATCATAATCCCATATATCTAATAATTTTTGTCTAGTCTGATTAAGCTGCCTGCCTTTGCATAAAAGGTAACTTTTTTCATCACCACCTGTTTTTAGTCTTATTTAGCTCTATATAAGCTGTTACTATTATTCTGCATAGTGTTTTCTTTGCTAAAGCTCATATTAGTATTTGCAGTTTATTATCCTTTCTGACTATTCTGGCTGACTGTATCAGTGCTTCAACAGATAACTTTGTCTTTCATTTGAAAAGAATAAAAAACATGTGGGTTCTATTCCCATACCAGGTGACTGAAATTGTTTGCCTGTATTGGTACTGCAGGGCAGTGTTGAGGAATATTACTCTCCTGAGTGTGACATCTATCAGATGAGACATTAAATTGTGGTTCTGTCTGCCTGACTTGATTACAGCTCAAGTGGATGCAAAGGATCTGACACCACTAATTAAAGAGAGTAGATTCCTTTACTTACCACATTACTATTTCTATTTTTACCAAACATCAGACTCATCTCCTTTATCAATCTCATATATAATGAAGAGTAGTTTTTTATTGATATATACATTACCTACTATTTGCATTATAAATTTCAATTTAAGCATTTCCCCTCACCCTTTTATCCACAACCACAACATTATTTTTTTCCAAAGTCTTTGTCAAAGTCCATTTTCCATTGTATTTAATTTAATTTAGTCTTTCATTCCATATAGTCCATGAACCATAAAATATTACTCTGTCCATTTTCTTCACTTCTTCTTGTTTACATGCACCATAATAACCAGATTCTATTATGTCCATATGTATTTGTTCAAATTTTAACAAACTTTTCACCCTATTATCTTTACATATTTCTTTCCACAAATTATTAACTCTTTTACATTTCAAAAACACATGCTCAGTAGTCTCAAATTCTCCACATTTATTACATATTCTATCTTGCTTTTTTTATTGTATGGCATATTTGCCTTAACCGGCAATTTTCTAATAGACAATCTCCATAAAAAAATCATTACATTTTTTAATCTTTTTAGAGTTAGTATATCTCATCATTATGTTTTTTTTTCTTATCTATTTCTAAATCTTTCCATGGTTCAATACAGTAAAATGATTTTATAATACTTAAGTGCCATTCCTTTCTATTGTTCTCACATATATTCTTTTTTTATTTTCCAGAACACAATTTTGTTTTGGTATGCTTTCATTTATTCATTCACAATGATTTTACTTTGTTTTTTAAATTCCATTCCTTTGCACAAGTCTTTGTATTTATAATATAGTATCACGTCTATCACGTTTTTATTTTCCTTCATAATTCCTTTTAACACCTTATATAAAATTAAAGATGCTGCATGTACTATTGGTTTATTAAACCCAAACCTCTTTGCTCTTCTTTCATATACAGAATCCCTCTTTTGACTGGATTCAATCTAGAGCTCCTTATAAAAGAGAATATAATCATCATTAATTCCTTTTCATACTTAATAGGAATCAAATAGACATTAGCAGTATAAGCAATTTTCCTATTACCATGGTGTTCAACAAGTGCGCTTTTTTTCTATATGAAAATCTATAGGATTTCCAAATATTAGCCATATCCTTTACTTCTTTGAGTATGCTATCCCATTGTTGTTGGCTGCATTCATTCCTTCCAAATGTTATTCCTAATATATTCATATATTTTTCATTGAACTCAACACTTCCTATCATAACCTCAAAACCAAATCCTTTACTGTTCTCCTTATTTATACTTAAACCAATTGTTTTTAATTTATACTTAATTTTTCATTTACGTTTTCCACCCATACTTTATTTTTAACAATTAATACAATATTATCTGGATAATTATACATTATTGGCAATTGTACTTCTTCCATCATTTTGTATCTACCACTACTTGACATTTTATTAATTTCCTTCATTATTACATTCATAACTAATGAGAAGATTACACCACTAGCTGGGCAGTCCTGCTTTATTCCACATTCTATTTTTATTTTTTCCCCAATCCAGCCATTTACACTTAGTTTCACATAGTTCCTTTCATAAACAGATTTTATTACTTGTAATATTTTTGCTTACATTATATGTCTGAAAAATTCCCCATAATGATTTATATTGAATATTATTATAAGCCTTACTTATATCCCCTATCATAACCTTTGCTTCTACATTTTTTATTTATGATATCATCAATTATTTCTCTTATTATCCATAACTCTTGACTTCCTTTTCCTTTTCTTCAAAATACATTTTGGTCATATATTCTATGTTTTCTGTAATCTTTTTATTATTATTCTCTATAAAAATGTTATAATCTGTATTATTCAGTGTTATAGATCTCCAACTTTTTATTTCCTCTTTATTTCCTTTTTTAAAATATAAATTTTATAACTCCTGTATATATCTCTTTCTCTTTAATTACAGTTTCTAACCATTCATTCATAACTTCTATAAAAATTGTGTTTTGCGATTCTTTCATTTCTTTATACATACCATATTTAATTCCATCCAGTCCTGTTGCAGAATTCATGTAAATATATTTTAAAATTTCATTCAATTCTTTCATGGTTATTTTTTGTTCTAAATACTCATTATCTTCCTTATTAAATTTTTTACCTTTATAAATTTGTTCTATGTTTTCTTCTTTCTTAACAAATAATTCCAATACATATTCTTTATTTTGTATATTCCTTTTTGCTATCTTACTTGCTTACCTTCCTTATTTTTTAATTCTCTTATTATTTTTCCTTCTATTATTATTTTACTCAAATATGGTGCTACCTCTGCTTTCTTTCCTTGTAAACAACATTTTTGCTTATATAACATGTTGTTAATTTTAATTTGATTCATTTTATATATTTCTCTTTCTTTTTCATAAAATGAATTTTTCTTCTCTAGTAAGACTCTAAATGTTTCTTAACTTAATATCTTATATCTCTCTTATTCTTTTCTTCCTTATACATTCTAAAAATACTTTTTTATATTTTTCTTTAAAATTAAGCCACCAAACCATCCAATTCTCATAAAACTCCCTCATACTTGTATGATTTTTCCATAATTCCACAAGTTCTTTTATCTGTTCTAAATCTAATTCATTTTCATTAATTCTCTTTATTCCTTTTCCTATTCTTATATATTCTTCATTTTCCTGTAGTTTAATCCATATTGCGACATGATCTAAAAATCCAGCATACTTAATTCCTTTTTTATAACTTTTAAACTATTGGATATTAAAAAAAGAATCAATTTCTGTCCTAATTTCTTTCCTTTTATAGGTCCAGTGGTTATTCTGCCATACACTTAACTTTCCACTTCTCATAATTTCTTTAGCCATTTTAACATCACAATTGCTCTTATTTTTCCTTAAATTACAATTAAAATTACCCACCACTATGTCCATATTTCACAAACCTATTCAAGAATATTTTTAAACATTTCTCTCTCTTTTATGCTACATATGCATATAAAGCTATAATTCTATACACATATTTTTTTCCATCTCACATCTATTACAGTAGTTCGGCCTAGTTCCACTATGGTTACATCTAATATTTTAATGCTTTTTTGATATAATATACATATGCCCAAGCATGTTTCTTTCCCCATGTTCCAAACTACCAAACCATTCCAAAGTTTTTCAGTTTGTGTTTTTTTCTTCCTCTGTTAATAATCTGATATCTTCTAAAAACAATAATATGTGCATCTACTGCAGCACACCATTGTAATATACCTATTCTCCTTTTAACATTTTTTTCATACTGATCACATTTAAAGCTAATATTTTCAGCTTTTAAGAACAGTTAGTGTAATAACATGTTTACCCCTTTCCTTTCTTATTTTCTCTAAGCATTATGTTTTTGAATGTTCTTTTCCTTTCTTTAACTCTTTTCCCTATCATATTCTTTTTATTTCTTACTGTGCACCAATCTGCTTCTTCCTCACTTATCTCACTTATCTCCTCTGTTTCTTTTTCCTTGTTATTTTCTTTAACTTCATGTATAACCTTTTAATCAGTTACATCTTTTTGTACATTTTCTTGTATAACGTATTCTACTCTCTCTTTATCCTGTATAACTTCATTTTCATTTTCATTTTCTTGCACATTCATTTCACATTCTAGCCATGAATTACTAGTTTTGCCACATTTTCTGCACTTCAAATCACATTTTTTTTGCATTATGCCCTCTTTTAACACAGAAATAACATCTTTTTTTATCACATTCATTGATTAAATGATCATTTTTTTTCCACAAAAATAACACGTTTTTGGTTGACCCCTGTATTTCACAAACCCCCTATTACCTGGAACATTAATAATACTAGGTATGTGCATAACATTATCATTTTCCATTTTCAGTATTACTCCACTTTCCCATCCCCCAGTCCATAGTCATCTTTCATCATATACGTTTGTAGTGTCCATTACTTCTTTACATATAGTTAACAAATGTTCTTTCAGTTATTTTCCTTCAACTTCAGTTCTGAACTGGATTGTTATTCTTTTTTTGTCTGTAAAAAGCTTGCATGACATATTCTGACCATGGATAAATATTTTTCTTTTGTGCATATGCACCCAAAACATTTTCCATGGCCTGCCCAGTCTTAAATATCAAGTCACAAAAAGTCTCTTTATTAATTAAAATGAATGCTCTTACCTCTTTTGCTTTGACACCCAGAGGTGTTATGACAGAGTCCCAAACCTTATACCTGTCCAAACTTTCTTCTTTTTTTCAGCTCGCACGTACTGTATACTTCTTTTTTGTTTCTTTTATTTCTTCTTTGCTCCTTTTCCCACAGTTTGTGCATAAGTTTTTGTCTCCTAAACTTTTTATGGCACTGTCTCTTCTTCTCCTTTTTTTTCTTCTATTTTCTAAATGATGTTACTCCATGAAATTGCTGCTCCACTTTCTGATTCACTTTGGTTTACCATTTCTTCCAAATAATCCTCCCGCAACCCTCCCGATTGGAGGATTGTAATTATGTGTTTCTCGGAGTTAACTGTTTCTCCTTCAAACAATCTCCTCTGAAAGTTTTCCTCTGAATCCATCTCTGTTACAGCTACAATATCCTTTTCTTCCAATATCACTGTTTTTTTTCTGCACCCACAGCATCAGAAAAAAAACTTCTGGTAGTGATTCTACCATTTCAGCTACATTTTCATCAACCTTCACTTAATTTTTCAGCCAAAGCTGAATCAGCCATATTTTCTTCCAGTTCCTCCTGGTTGCCTCCATGCCTGGATAGGAAACAGGAAGTCAGGATGTGTAACACACAAATCCTTCCCCCGACTACCAAGAGTAGGGGAAGTTCTCTATTGCTCTGGCCAAATTTCACCTAGTCATAATGAAGACTACCTAGGTTCTTCCCTAAAAGACATCACTGGCCTAGTCAGACTGACCCATTCAAGAAAGGGTAAACAAAATAAAATAATGCTATCATGCAGAACAGCAGTTTATTACAGATTTATGAATTACAAACACAAACTAACTCATAGTGATTACATTATTCAAGCACAAAGACAACACACCAAAAGCTGACATAGCATCTTACATAGTATGGAACTTGTGCTGTACTAAGGTCTGATTTTCAAGCATTATGGAAACATGAGTGTCAGCATCACTCAGAGATTTATAAATATCAATCATAAGCCTTTGAGGCAGTTTCATAACTGTTTACTTAACAGTAGTACTCCTATACTCTCATGCTGATGTTGCCTGTTTAAAATTTGCAGGTACATTAAAATAATTACATTCATTCTGAACTTTTTCCACTTTAGTAGATATGTCTCTGTCCTCACCAACACAGATATGCTACTTTATTAAATGGGACAAGAGCAACCATATGCATCTTATTTGCAAAAACAACTACAACAATATACACAGAACAGCTTTTGCTACAATAATCAAGTTATCCTCCACCACATCCATCCATCCACACCCTCTTTTTCCCATTTTTGTACATAAGGTTGGGGTGTCACTTCAACAATGAAAATCATCTAGAGCCAAGGTTTACACTGTCAGGTGGCTAGTCACCACCAAATAAGAATCCAATATGTCATATCTGAAAAATCCAACCAATTCTGCAATTGAAACTGTACAGAACCCAATGCTCGTGCTGCTGTTGTAAGATAGGTTAAAGTACTTCTCCCCATTTTCCTACAGTGTAGAGAGGTGAAAAGGCAGATGTTGCCATACCTCTCAACTGTACCACAATCCTCAGTATTTACTGTTATTTAGGGCAAAATAATGGGGGGCCACGAATTTCCAAGTGTCCCCTTTAAATACCGATTTTTTTTTTTTTTTTACAACTTTTCATCACCCCTGACGTCATCAAGCATCGGGCGTGTGCAATGACATCCTGTTTGAGACTGGGTATGGGAAAGTTTAAAAAAAAACAGTTGTTTACGTCTGCAGCCCACCCACAACTTGCAGCACCTGCCTACCAAAGAGGACGCGGCAATCACTGGGTGTCTGTGGACTATTTACAATTTAAGAAGAAGAGAAATACTGATAAGTTAAAACAAAATACAAGGTGAGGTTAGAATAATTCATAAAAATGCATTTGTGATCCTTGTTTACTGCCTGGTAATAACTATTGTGAAGTGTTTTCTGTTGTATGGCTAGCTTGCTGACTGGAATTTAAGATGCCCACTTTCTAACAGTCTTAACTTTGAAAACTTGTATTGGATGCTGTGGATTATTGGTTCAGTTAGTGGTCTGGTTTGGGTGTTATTTACAATTTAAGAGGAAGAGAAATGCCGATAAGTTAAAACAAAATACAAGGTGAAGTTAGAATAATTCATAAAAATGCATCTGCGATTTTTGTTTACTGCCTGGTAATAACTGTCATGAAGTGTTTTCTGTTGTATGGCTAGCTGGCTGACTGCAATGTAAGATGCCCGCTTTCAAACAGTCTTAACTTTGAAAACTTGTGTTGGATGCTGTGGATTATTGGTGCAGTTACTGGTCTGGTTTGGGTGCTAGTTACAATTTAAGAGGAAGAGAAATGCTGATAAGTTAAAACAAAATACAAGTTGAGGTTAGAATAATTCATAAAAATGCATTTGTAATCCTTGTTTACTGGTAGTAATTAGTAATAAAGTGTTTTCTATTGTAAGGCTAGCTTGCTGACGGTAATGTAAGGTGTCCACTTTCTAGCAATCTTAACTTTGATTTGAAAACTTGTTGTGTTTGATGTTGTGTTATCGGCAGGCAGTGGTATCCTTAAGAATACCAATAATGGCAGTGGATGGCTAGGCGATGAGAAAATATTTAATGCTTCTATTGGTGTAACTGCTTTCTACTTGACTTTTTTTTGAAGGCAAAATTAAAGTCTTTGACAAGTAGTTTTAATACAAAAATGGTCAGTACTTTTGGTGTTTCTTTATGCACTCTTTTGAGATTTTGTTTTCCAGGGAAGTTATGCACCACTGTATAATCAGGGCTCTCCCCTGCCACAACCTTTTACCCAGCAGGCTGTTATCAGAGCAAGACAATTAAGTGGGGAGGAGCCTGCACAGCTGCCATGTGGCTCGCTCACTACAAAGCTCCGTGGCTGCTGTTGTAAGCTGTTCTAAAGGTAATTAGAAGTTATGTACCTACCATAACGTTCCATGTTAGTTGTCTTCTCTCACCTTCTTTCTTGCTGGATGGGTTCAGAGCCGATCCTCGGCTCCGACTCGGCACTTGCTTTAGCTTGAGAACTCCTTTTACCAGCTCGAGGCAACCCTATATCCCATGATGCAAGGTGGAACTACCTCAGATCTCGTTTGGTAGCTAACCTACCCTGCTAAGGACTAACCTAACATAATTTAGGAAACAAGTTCATAAAAAGAGTCCTCATATGAAGGCTCAGGAGGAAAACAACCTGATAGGAACTCTTCAAGATCTGTCCAGGCCAGGGGGTAGGAGGGAGGGACGCAAGAAAGAAGGCAAGAGAAGACAACTAACATGGAACGTTATGGTAGGTACATAACTTCTAAATGTTAAGTTGTCAATCTCGCCTTCATTCTTGCTGGATGGGACCGCGTCCTAGCACCTGTATCCCGGGTGGCTCAATGGAACAGACTCTTGAGAACTGTGGAACCAAAACTGGCCCTATCTCTGGAGGCCAAGTCCAACTTGTAATGAGAGACAAAGGTATGAGGCATGGCCCAAGTAGCTGCTGCACAAATAGTATCAATGGGTAGTCTATCCTGAAAAGCTGCAGAAGTGGATAGACTCCTGGTTGAGTGTGCTTTTGGTTTAGAAGATAGCTGCTTGCCTCTGAGAGAGTACACAAAGGAAATGGTGGAAGTCAACCATCTGGATAAGGTCACTTTAGAAACTGGAAGACCTATCCTGTTTTCTGAATAGGAGACAAATAATTGGTCCGATTTTCTGAATTGTTTAGTTCTATGCAAATAGTACCTGAGCTGACGATGGACATCCAAAAATGAAGCTTCTGTTCAGCTCTGTCGGAATAGTTTGGGAAGAAGACTGGTAGATCTATAGATTGGTTAATATTGGTTTGAGACACAACTTTGGGGAGAAAGGAAGGGTTCGTTCTTAATGATACCCTGTCCTTATGAAAAACCAAGTAAGGGGAACGAATGCAGAGAGCTTGAATCTCGGAAACCCTTCTTGCTGAAGTGACAGCCAATAAGAATATAGTTTTGAGGAGTAGCAAAAAGATCGCAACAAGGAGTGCCCCACTGCAGAAAAATCTGATCCACTACAGATTGATTGAGAGACCACTCGTGAGGCATCAGAATGGATCTGCTCAGCCTGTCCGCCAAGAGGTTGGACCTGCCGGGGATGTGCGTTGCTATCAGAAACCGATGAGAGGAGATTGCCCATTGCCAAAGTCTGAGAGCTTCTCGACACAATGGATAGGACCTGGTCCCGCCCTGCTTGTTGATGTACCAGACCACGGACATGTTGTCCGTTTGTACTGCAATAGTCCCCGTGGGAAGAAAGTCGTTGAGGGCCTGCAACGTTAAAAGCACCGCTCTCATCTCCAGGACATTTATGTGCAGATGGTATTCTATGGGTTGCCACGTCCCGTGGACCATCCTGCCCTGATAATGCCCCCCCCACCCGATCAGAGAGGCATCCGTAGTGACTGTGGCAACTGGAGGAGGGGAAACAAAGGGTCGGCCCTGATGAAGAAGAGGGGAAGATATCCACCAATTCAGATGAGTTCTGCACGACTGTGTAACTAAGATTTTGTGCCTCATCGGGAGACTGTGGTACAACCACTGCGTGAATAGCATCCACTGCAGAAGACGCATGTGGAAGCGAGCCAGTGGTAGTAGAACAATGGCCGCAGCCATAAGACCTAGAACCTTCAGTATAAATCTGGCGTTGAGCTTGTTGCTCTGCAATAAAATCCGAACAATTTTGGATGTCCATAATTCTTTGATCTGTTAGTCTGGCTAACATTTTGACGGTGTTTAATTCTGCCTATAAAGGTGATAGATTGGCAAGGCAGCAGAGAAGATTTTTCGAAATTTACTGAAATTCCCAAACTCCTGCAAAGCTGTAGAGTGTAGTCTCTGGTCTGAAGAAGCTGACACCTGGTGGTGGCGGAGAGGAGCCAGTCGTCCAAATAAGGAAACACCTGGAATCCTTGACGTCTCAGATGAGCTGTGACCACTGCCATGCATTTGGTAAACACTCTGGGGGCTGAAGTGAGGCCAAAGGGCAGGGCTCTGAATTGGTAATGACTGGTCCCTAGCCGAAAGTGGAGAAACCTTCTGGAGCATCTGTGAATCTTTATGTGATAGTACGCATCCTGAAGGTCTATAGAGCACATCCAGTTGTCCTTGCCCAGAAAGGGCAGAATGGACTGAAGCGTGACCATCCGGAATCTTGCCTTCTTGACAAATCTGTTTAGATTGCTCAGGTCTAATATTGGTCTCCAATCTCCCGTCCTTTTGGGGACCAAAAAGAATCTCGAGTAGACGCCGGATCCTACCTGGTCTGCCGGCATAGTCTGGACGGCTCTTTTTTCTAGGAGCTTTGAAACCTCCTGTTCTGCCAAATCCCTTTGACCGGGTGAGATGTCTGGAAGGGATTGTTGAGGTACGGGATACCTTTTGAAGGGGATTTTGTAACCCTCGGATATGATCGACTGTATCCACATCTCTTGTGATAGGGATTGCCAGGCTACTGGGTACAGCGAAATCCTTCCCCCGACTGCCTCCAAGGGTGGACAGTCGGGCAACACCTCAGGGATGCTGAAAGGGCTTCTCAGGAAGAGACTCCCTGTTGCCCTGGTTCTGAGGACCCCCCCTGCCTCTAGGGTGGCGTCTATTGTTGTTACCCCCTCTGCCTCTGGGGGTAAACTGACCATGTGTGTCCGGTGTAGCTCCTTGGGCTTTGCGGAACCACATCTTCCCCCCCTTCTGACCCTTGGGATATGGTCTAGAAGGAGTGGAAAAATGGACTCCAATGGCAGAAAGAGTTTTACCGTCCTGCTCACACCTGGTCAAGGTATCCTTCACCTGAGGTCCGAACAAAGCTGAACCATCAAAGGGGGTATTAGTGAAGGACGCCTTAAAGGGGTCCACAAAATTACAAAGCCGCATCCAGGCTTGGCGTCTAAGAGCAACTCCTGTGCCTGCGGCCCTGCTCGCTCCATCGGCCGCATAGGATATGAGCCACATGGAGGAGTTGGATAGGGAATTCAGGATTGCTAGCTGCGAGGCAATCTTTTCTTGAGCCCCAGCAGCAGAAGGATCCTGGACCACTTCACCCAGTTCCTTGAGAATATCTCTTTGAAGCCTGGTGAAGTGACAAAGGTAGTTCAGCGAACGCATAGCAAAGGTCGCTGAAGAAAACATCCACTTTCCATACCTGTCCATGGTCCTAGAATCCTTGTTAGGAGGATGGACAGGTACTGAAGGATCCGCCAGTTCCTTCTTAGTGGCCGCCACCACCATAGCATCCACAGAGACGCCCTTGGAAAGGAACTGTTTGTCCGTAGGGGCCGTGATAAATTTGGATGGTCTCCTGGGGACAGGTTCCACAGAATCTGGAGCCGCCCACGCCGTTCGAGCCACTACCTGCATAAGTGGGTCGAAAGGCGGAGACACCCAGGAGGTGGAGGGTCGGGATCCAAAAGCCTCCAGGTATACCGACTCATCCTCGGAGGGATCAATGGATGGCCAATTCCCCCTCTGTTTGAGGAGCTCAAGGATGTCTGAAAAGGAGACATCCTCAGAGGGGGATCGTGGGGAACCCTCCGACTCATCTAAGTCAGTATCCGATGTAGTAGACTCGGGGGAGTCTGTGTGTTTCCTCTTACACGTCCTCTTCCGAGGGGGTTCACCTGCTGGATCAGGAGAAACTTCGGAAGAGGAGGAAATTCCCAATGGGCAAACCTGGGGCGATGGATCCCTGGGCCTGAGAGCAAGAGGCTGGCAAGAGGTGTCTACAGGCACTGAAGAGGGAGGAGCTAGAGAGATGGACCGTTGACCTGGCTCAGAGGCCAGGACACTCCTCATCACCTCAAAGGCTCCCCTCCACGGGAGGCCGGAATATCCCCACTCCAAGGATACAGGAATTCCCAGCTCCACTGAGAGGGAAGGCTCCGAGGCCGATGTCGGCACCGAGCTTACCAAAGCTGAAGCCCCAAGAGGGAGAGCGGGGTCGGACAAGGGTCCAATGCCACTAGCCCCCTTGGAGCCGACAAGGGAAACCCGACGACCGGATCCCCCCAAGGAAGGCCTCAAGGAGGAGATCGGAGCCGAGGACGATGGAGCCGAAGGATGTATCAGCTCCGGCGCCAAAACAGTCGCTGTCCCGAGAAGCTCCGGCTCCGAACTCTGGTGTGGAGTCGGAGGAGGAAGTTCAAGGGGTGAGGCAATAGCCGAAGTCTGTTGAGATGGGCTATGGAGCATTTGGGCCAGTGCCTGCGACTTCAGCAGCCTGCTTACCACCCTCTCTAAGTCGTGGTCAGACAGCCTGGAAGATCTCGAAGATCGGCTCCGATGGCTCCGCTCCGACAAAAGAGGAGACCCGGGCAGTGGATACTCTGCAACGAAGGGGACCGAGATCTCTTTCGGGACGAAGTCATCGGAGCCGAAGTCCCCTGAATTCCAGATGGAGCCGAAGGTTTCTCGGCTCCGATGCTGGATAAGGTGTCGGCTCCAGCCGGAGCCGACAAGGCCACAGTAGACAAGGTGTCGGAACCAGTCAGTGCCGAACCCACTACTTTTGAAGTAGATAGATCGGTTCCAGCCGGAGCCACCGGAGGAGGCTTGGATACTGAAGCCTGAGCCTTCGGTGGCTTAGAAGGTTTCCCAGACCCTGCTTTAGAGGGAGAACCTTCTGGCTTAAGTAAGCCACGGAGGATAAGCTTATTCCTCCATTCCTGCAGGACTCTCTGGCTAAAAGAGTGACACAAAGCACAGGAGTCCTGCAGGTGCAAAGGCCCCAGGCAGTAAACACAAGAAGTGTGACCGTCTGTCAGAGACATTTTCTGACAGCACGAGTCTCACTTCTTGAAGCCTGAGACCTTGCCTTCCTTAGACATAATCCTAGGAGGAAGTCACACACAAACCCCAACAAACACACAAAAATTAATCCCCTAACGCACAACACACAGGAAGGGATTAACCAATGGGGTTTAGGCCTAACTAAACTTTTTACACTAAAGGAAATAAAAAGTTTTGAAATATAAGGGAATAGGGTGGGCTGTAACACACTACAGACTATAAAAATGGATACAAGGGGGAAATAAAACTCTAACTAAGCTTTTCTCTTTTGACAAGAAATTTACTTACCTCAGCTGGCAAAGGAGACCTCTTTCGCTAAGCGGCAAACGAGATCTGAGGTAGTTCCGCCTTGCATCATGGGATATAGGGTTGCCTCGAGCTGGTAAAAGGAGTTCTCAAGCTAAAGCAAGTGCCGAGTCGGAGCCGTGGATCGGCTCTGAACCCATCCAGCAAGAATGAAGGTGAGATTGACAACTTAACATCTATTGTTAGCACCTTAGCTTCACATCACATGTTAAGGGCCATGGACAGTCTCAGATTTCTAAGATTTCATAGCAATTCACAGTTTTGCAAACTATAATTTGTAGTGTAGAAATAATAATGGCTATACCACTTTATCATTCAAACTGCGAGTGTGCACTATGCAGTTCTATGCAATGTACGTTTGTAACTTAACAGGTAATAGAACTTTATGCTACTCAATTATAGCTTTCTGAAGTCTTTTGAGAAGTACATTTTTTTGTAATGAATGGATTCCTTGTGGGAGTTGAACTAATCCAGGTTCAGTGTTTGCTCTGAAAATGGTCAAGACATGTTAACTATTAAATTTATTTTTGACCACAGTCCACAGTATATGGGTGCTACTGCTGTATCAGATCTTTATACTATGCTGTATCGGACCTTTGCTTTCTGACTACATTTCTTTAGACAAGGAGTAAAGCCATGTGGACATGCTCTTAACCTTCTGTCTCCAAAACATAAAATACTATCTGCATTAATGTGGAACAAATTGGTAAAATGTGGAATACTAATAACAGCTTATTAAGAAATTCAGCCGGAAGTTATCTTGATGGGTAAAATGTTCTCAGCATTATTTACTGTGTATTAGAATAAGGGCTAATAAAAAATAACCCTGAATGTGGAACATACCCTTTCAGTGTGGAACTGCAGGAAAAGTAAACTTTTAATAATTAAATGAGGAAAATTCTTCCTAGTGATGTACACTTGAAAGGGATCCACTACAGGTCTAATTTTAATAAATTATGGATATCTTTAAGCTACTCTTGTATTTTATGCTGAAAGCTATGATAATCTATTGAATCCCTCAAATTGTTTTATTTTTACTTGTTTGTAGGTTATTTATGTTGGTTTTACCTTCTATAAACAGTCTTTTGTGATAAAACACCTTAATAAACTTGCTTATTTCTGGTTGCATTTTTAACATTTGTGTGGTGGCATATGTTGTGAGTGTTGTGTGCCACTGTACAGCAATGTCAATTGCAAATACTTTAGCTGCTTAGGTGATCTTCTTTAAATGGGATGATCTAAGAAATTTGGAGAATTGTAGAAGTGCAGAAAGTTAACAGTTGTAATAGTGCATGCTTCTGTAGTATGTCATCATACCTGTCAACCTTTTAGCTCAACAAATCTGGACAAAAACAAAAATTATGGAGGTTAAAAACCCCAAAATAGGGACAGATTTGGAATAATGCTCCTGTAAACTTAGATGGTTGCTAGAAAAACAGATTTTGATTTAGTATGTATTTTTCAAAGGTTATGAATGGAGAAAGTTAGATGCCTGTCATTGTTTCAGGAATTAAACCCTCAATGGTGTATCAGAAAACCACACATTTCATGAGGGATAGAGCAAAAATACAAGTATGTTTCATGTCCAAAGGGCCTATGATTTGAAAACAGCCCAAAGCTAATCTTTATCTGCCACTGGCCAGATGCATTTTCCTTGAATGTGGGTTTCAATGCTGTTTCAATGAATGCGAGTTTCAAGGGTAGAGAAGTTTTAATTGTGAGATTGTATTGCTTTGTTTAGTAGATGTCTATTAGTGGTTGTGCATAAAATGTAAAATAAAAGTTTTAAATGAAATCCATATAATCATTGTAGAAGTAAAGCAGTATGCACATTACAGTGTTTATGGTAAATGAGGTGAAATAGCCATGTAATGGGACATTGGAATGGCTGCAGGGGGGGGGCTGTGTATGGGAGAGCCCCATTTGACCATGATTTTGTGAGGGGGGACAGGCAGCAAACTCAAAGACAGCCCCAGGTGGCACAAACTTTAGCTAAGCCACTGATCAGTAGGCCATGGAGAATGACTTTTGGAGGTCCTAGAAAACTATAATATTCTTTTGCTAAGATTAGAATATTACCTACCAGTAAATGCCCTACTTTTACCACAAAACTCACACACTGAAAGTCACCAAAAACAAAATCCTAAGGTTCATCATCTTCTCCCTTCCCAGTGAGGATCATTGCTACACATAAAAAATGACTACAGGGTCTGAGGTGCCATATTTTGGTTGCCTGTTCTTCAGTTTGCATTTGAAAGTCAGTATCCTACAATTCCATTGGAGGGATGGATTCACATAATTATGTATGCAAATTTTATGTTAATCAGCGTACAGATTTGTACCTATTTTTCAGGGGCCTTTTTCCAGATTGAGAGGTATGGATGTTACTATAAAGTGTTATTATCTGTAGCCCCAGTATTGTGGGTCAAAAATTTTAGATTAAGTTTACCATTCTGAAAAAACAAAATGACTTTTGTGGATATAGGTAATATATTCCAGCCAATTACCAACATTGGAGAGCATTAGATATACTATTGGTGCATTTATCTTCAAGTTGAATTAATTGTTTCCTCCAAGAGTATAGTCATCAGGTAACCAGAGTTCCTATGTATCATATATAGATTCATAGGTTCAAAATAGATTACTAGTCTAATGGCTGAAGGGTCTTTACAAGCCTAGCCAATATAAACTGATTTTACCCAATATATGGCCCCTAAGGGTAAAAGGATGGCATGGATTTTTGCCTGTGCATTGAGTATCTTACAGTTTTCCCCTGTCCATAAGGACATAGGCACTACCCCAGGTGTGAATTTGTGATTCCCCTTCCATTCATCCAACTGTATTAGAAGAGGCCCAGTGAAGGGCTCTGCTTAATGTGAATAGGAAGCCTGTTCCAAAGAAAGGGCAATCTCTGAGACACATATCTGTCCCTCCAGTATGTTTTGTTTGAGTCACTGACTAAGTTTAGATCCTTACATGGCATGACCCTCATGCTGTTTGACTTGGGGACATGTAGCAGCTCCAGCAGGGCTGGATTTGAGAGTGTCTTGTAGGTGAGGCATAGGTCACCCTTTAATAGTCGGGAGGAGACAGAATAAAGGGATAGGGATTTTAGTCTAGCTGCATAACTCTTGTTGTTTAAACCCTGTATTTTCTTTGTGAGGGATCACTGAGGCACTTCAGCTACTGTGAGTGCCTAGGCAAGTACATGCCAAATGGCACATTGTACCTGATTACTGGTCTAATGAGGGCCAAGTACAGTGGTGCTATAATTTCCCTGGATCTGGATGCCATAGCTTTACTTACAAGTTGTTCATAGGTTCATAGGTGTGTACTAGGCTAATGGCCCTGGAGCCTTTACAATCCTAACCCATAGAAGTGCCCTGGCATCATGCTGCCTGACATTAGTTTCCAGTGCCTCTATCATGTAGAGCCACTGCAATGATCCCTGGGGTGAACTTTCTATTTCTCATCCACTCATCAAGATTTCTCTTGAAGAGAGCCAGTGAGGTGCTCTGCTTGACATGTATGGGAAGTCTATTCCAGAGCATGGGCAGTCTCTAGGTTGTGAACATGTCCTTTCAGCATGTTCTGTTGATTGTGGTAATGAGGTTGAGGTCTCTGGAGCATGTGGTGCAGTGAGATTGGGATTTCTTTAGATGTAGCATTTCTAACAGAGCTGAGTCAGACATGGCATTGTAAGTCAAGCAGAGATCACCTCTTAGTAGATGATATGAGGCAGAGAATAGCTGGAGTTTTTTGAGTATGTCCATGTAGGGCATGTGTTTAAGGCCTAGGATCCTCTCCATGAGGTACTTTTGTGGCCTGTCCAGCTGCTGCATGTGTCTAGTGAGGTACATGCCAAATGGGGCATTATACTCAATGATTGGCCTAATGAGGGAAGAGTAGAGAGAGATGATGTCCGCTTTCTTCCTGGATGCAAAAGCCTTGGTAATGAGATGTGCCACATAGAAGGACTTTCTGATCACAGTGGAAATATGATGGTCAAAGGAGAGGTTGCTTTCAACCTGTGTCCCCAGATCTCTTATAATGCCTTCAGTGTTCAGTGGGCTCCCATCGATGTGGTTATTAGTGGGAACTGAGTTTTTCCCAAAGGGGATGATGACACAATTTTTGGCATTAAGCTTAAGGCCATGGTTTTGACACCAGTTATTAGTCTCAGTGAGGCCTTTCTGTAGGATGCCTACATCACTTGGAGAGTTAATAATGTCTGCAAACTTGGTCAACCAGAGTTCCTCCATGTTGGCCTGGACTTCTGAGAAATAGATGCCAAACAGAGAGGATCCAGGACTAATCTCTGTGGGACTCCACTTGTGACTGGTCAGCAGTCTGACTTGGAGTCTACTACTTTCACACTGTGGGTTCTATCTGTGAGCCAATTTGCAACCCACCTAGTGATATAGGAGTTGATGCCGAGTTTGATGAGTTTATCAATAATTCCTGAGTGGGGAATGGTATCAAAGGCCTTGTCCAGATTGAAGTAGGATGTATGAACTGCCTTGCCCTCATCCATCTGGTGACTGACTCAAAGAAGTCAACCAGGTTGAGCAAGCATGATCTACTTTTCACAAAACCAAACTGCGTGAGATCTGGAGTTTGGAGATGCCCTATATCCATGTTAATTAGGTCCATGATGATGTGCTCCATAGCCTTATATATCAAACTCATCAGGCTAATGGGGTGATAATTCCCAGAGTCTGTATTCACTCCCCCTTTATAGAGAGGGATGACTGTAGCAGTGCACCATTTAGTAGGGACAAAGCCTGAGGTGAGGCTGTGATTGAACAGGACACACAGATGTGGTGCCAGTTCACTTTGTAGTTCATGTAGAACACATCCAGGGATATTATTGGGTCCCATGGAAGCTGTGTTCTTGGCCTTGGACAATGCAGCTTTAACACGTGCTGCAGTAATGCTGGGTGCCTGGCATTCCTCTGGTATTGTGATTGGTCCTTTGGGGGGAAAGAGTGGTAAAGTTGGTACTGAATCTGTCTGCCAGTATGTTGGCAATATCTACCTGTTGGCTCAGTACAGGAGGTACCATTGTGCAGTAACTCAGAGCAAACCTGGGTATTGCCGTGGAAATTCTTGAAATAACTATAGAAGGCTTTGTGATTGTTTTTAGTGTCTGCCATGATTCTGCCTTCATTAGAGGTTTTTATGAGGGATCACAACTTTTTGTTGAGGCTGATGAGAGTTTTTCCCATCTTGGGACCTCACCTTTTTTCTGCAACAGTTTCTTCCTTCTGTTGTAGAGTTTATTAATGGCAGGGGACCATCAGATTGGCTTCCTTTTTTTGAAGGAGAGCATCTTAGTTCTGTTGGGTATGGCTAGTTCCATGCATTTATGTACTTGTACGTAAAGTGCATTGGTGTATGATTTGGCAGTCATGCATCTGTTTTCCATTGACACAGGTGCCATGAAGTTAGCCACCTCTGTTTTTAAGAGCCCAAAGTCAGCTTTGGAGAAGTTTTTCATGCTGGTTACCTTTGAGGGGGTGTGGGTGAGATGTGGATTTCCATGGTGATTAGTTTGTAGTCGGATGTACCAAGGAGGAACTGAATATTGGTGTAGAGCAACGGTTGCCCATGTTAGTAATAACCAGGTCAAGGATGTTGCTTCCTCTAGTGGGGGTAAGAATGAGCTGGTCCAGGACATTGGAATTGATGAATTCCAGGAAGCATTGGGCCAGTGTATTGGTGCATGAGTAGTTTTCCCAGTTGATGGAGGGGTAGTTGAAGTCACCTAGTATGAGAGTGTTGGGTTGGACCCTAATAATTTCCAGGGTGCTTAGGAACATGGAGTGAGAGTCTTGGGGCATGGTTGGGGACCAATAGCAGGCTATGACCTGAATCACCACCTTACCCAATGTTAGTTGTATCTGAATTATCTCAGATGCATTAGGCTGGGCTACTAGTCTGGAGGTGTGCATATCCTTTATGAATATGGAGACACCACTGCCTTTGGAGCTTCGGTCTATGTTCTGGGGCCAAAAGGTGTGGAATGAGTTATAGCCTGGTAGCACAGGGGTGTTTTCTGCTGCTTTAAACCAGGTCTCTGTTACAGCACAAATGTCGATGCTCTCCATTTTGAGGAGTGCTTCGAGCAAGTGCATCTTGAGATTTAGACTTCTAGCTCTGAGCAGCATTTATTTATAGTTGTTATGGTGGTAATTTGGTCTTTGGAACATCACCTAAAAAGGCACTATAGGGGTGGCAAGAGCTTTAGCCAGTATCCGGAAACCCAGACGTGACAGATGCAGGCCATACCTGGCAAAACATTGAGGTCTGTCAGTCCTATCATCCCAAGCAGACAGATACTGGATCCTCTTAGAATGACACCAGAAATGTAGCCAACTGTTGAAGTCAATCATTTTCTGCTTGTACTGTGGTATTATTCTGGATGACAGTAGGATGCTGCTCAGGGCTACAGTCATACTTGCCTGGGCCTCATAATCTGAGAGCTCCTCCATGTCTCTTTTCATGTAATCCAGGGAGCTGCATCTCAGGTCATTCACCACCTACATGGACAGTGACAGAGTCATAAATGTACTTGTTGTGGAGTGACCTAAGTGCTTGTGTTATGTGTTGGATTTTGGCATTTGATAGACAGCTGACTGCTACCTTCTCCTTTTTCAACCTAGTGAGTGAGACATCAGTGTGCCTCACTATTGAGTCACTTATGATTAGTGTATTGGGCAAGCTGTTTTGCCTTAGGGGCTTAGGTTGAGGGGCACACTGTGTAAGTGAGCTACGTGTCTTGTGGTTTGTGCTGTGTTGTGGTGGTTGAGTACGTTTCTGCCTTGGAGGTCTCTACTGTTGGGGTAGATTTCTTTTGAGAGCCTTCACGAAGGTGGATGTGTAATTTGTGTTTTTATGTTAGAGCTGTGATGGTGGGTGTTCTGGAGGGCTATGTGTTGCATGCGGTGTGGTGCAGGTGTTGACCCTTTCCTTTTCACCAGCTATTCCAGTCTTGGCTTTAGAGTGCATGGCTTCCAATTTGGTTATATAAGTGCATCTCTCACAAGTCTGAGTGTTGGGAGGTAAGAAGAGAGGGCTGTCTGTGTACATGAGGCAGTTGCTACACTGCCTCAGAATGCGCAAGTTCACCTGGTTAATAAGAGAAAGCACAGGGAACTCACCTTTAGACATGCCAGGAGGGATGCTCATTATTACTATGTACTGGAACTGTTTCCTTATATATTCTTTTTACAGGAAAAATGTCACTCAAGGTGTCTGAGTCTGTACAGAGCACTGCCAAACACGTGAGGGGAAACAAATACGTAGACGCTGAAAATTTAAGGATGAAGTATTTAGGCAGATATTCTGAAGTTAGGAAGAAATCAAGCAGCACTTACTGAAAAATAAAGAATTAGCTTGTCAAGAATGAAGAAAAGTGGAGAGTCGCATGAATGGCTACTGCCTGGCTACTACTAATGCTGGTCTCAGCACAGCTTCACTCTGTTGGGATACAATACTCCTTTGCTTCTTCTCTCACCAGAAGCAAAATGTTAGCACCAATCCCAAGAAGAGAAGCAGGCCACAGCCTGTTTGGTGATCCACAGTCTTGTCCCAGATGATGCAATTGTGCCAAATAAAAGGATTTCCTCACTACTGTGGACACATGACAGTCAAAGCTTAGGCTACAATCTATTTGCATACCTAGATCTCTCACCTCTCAGTCTACTTTAAGGGGTGTGCTTTTGAAGTTGTAATTTGCAAGGGTACTTGACTGCCCAAAGGGTATGACAATGCATTTTTTGCATTCAGTTTTTAGGCCATGGTTCTGGCTCCAATCATTTGTCTGAGCTAGACCCTCCTGAAGGATATCTACATCACTGGGGGATTCAATGATTGTCCCCAGGTTGCAGTCATCGGCAAACTTTGCCATCATGGGGCTTTCCACATATGCCTTGACTTCTGAGAAGTATATTCTGAACAGGGATGGTCCCAGGACTAAGCCCTGTGACACACCACTAGTAACTAATCACTTGCAGGATTTGGATTCACCCAGTTTAACCACGTTTCCTGTCCATTTGCCAATTGGCTATCCATCTGGTGACATAGTTTTGTGAGTTTATTTATAATACCCGAGTGGGAACTATGTCAAATGCCTTGGTCAGGTCTAGATAGGTGGCATGTACTGTTTTACCCTCATCCATGGCTTAGTGACTTTTTCAAAGAAATCCACCAGATTCAGTAGGCATGACCTTCCTTGACAAAGCTGAGTTGGGTCAGATCCAGTGTTTGAAGGTCTCCTATGTCATTATTTATCAGGTCCATGATTATTCTTTCCACAGCCTTACATATATGACTAGTCAAACTTATGGGTCTGTAATTTTCCAGGTCAGTAGATGGTCCCGCTTTATGTAGAGGGTTGACTGTTACTGTCCTCACCTTTATCATGACAAAGCCAGTCAAGAGGCCGTGGTTAAATAGAGATTCAAATGGGCCTGATAAGTCCTGATTTAAACTTTTAAGAGGCAACCTGGTATATTCTCAGGCCCCATTGAAGCCATGTTTTTAGCTTTAGAGAGCACAGTGGCAGCCGATTCTTTGGTGATAATTGGTGGTGGAGGGTATTTCTTGGGTGATGAGGAGGTGAAATTTAAGCTGAATTTGTCAGCCAGCAAATATGCTATGTCTTCTGGCTGAGTATACTTGATGCCATCTACACCTAATTTTGCACACTGTTGGATGTTGCCCTCAAGACTACTGATATAAATGAAAAAGGCCTTATGGTTATCCTTAGCTTTGGAAGCTATTTTTACTTCAAAGTCTGCTTTCAGAGGCTTGACTATCTCCTTTATTTGCTTATTTAGACTAATGAGGGACATATTGCTCTGTTGTGCACAATCCCTCTTACTTCTTGACAGTATTTTTTTTATTTTGTTGTAAAACCTATTAATACCAGGCATCCACAAAGGTAGTTTGTTTTTGCAGTTTGACCTAGGTTTATTTTGGCCTGGAACTGCCATTTCTATGCAGTTGTTTATATGGTCATACAGGGGTTTTGTGTATGCCTCTGCATAGATTTCTTTGTTTTCTTGATTTGGGCAGTTTGGAAACTAGCTTTGCCTTCCCTTAATAGGGGTAATTTATCTTAGAGAAGTTCTTAAAGTTTTGGGGGTTAGGTGGGGGGACTAGTTTTATTTTTATTTCAAGGAAGATCATTTTGTAATCTGATCTTACCAGTGATGGCATACTACTAGGGGGGAGGACGCTGCTCTATCACATATTTGTAAGTGCCAGATCTAGGATATTTGTTCCCCTAGTGGGAGTGCATACTAGTTGCTTCATGGCTTTTGAATTTATAAAGAAAAGAAATCTTTGGGCCTGCATATTAGTGGTTGTATGTGCCTCCCAATTAATGGAAGGGTAGTTACAATCATCTATGAGAATGTTTTTGGGCTGGATGGTGAGTAATTCTAGTAACTTCAGGTATAACGTATGGGTTTCCTGGTTCATAATGGGGGACTTGTAGCTTGCAAGAATGTGGTAATTAATTTTTCCTATGGTTAGTTGGACATGGAGTGGCTCAAGCATGTCATATTGTTTGATCAGCTTATCATTTATGTAGATAGAGCAAAAGGCAGAGGTGTATCTTTCATGTTCAGTGGGTGGTTGGAATGTATGAAAGGCATTATAGCCATGCACTGCCAGAGTGCTTCTCGTGGCTTTGAACTATATTTCAGCAACTGTACAGATATCAGCATTCTCCAGGGTGAAAAAAAACTTCCAGGGAGTGTAGTTTCTTGTTAAGGCTCCTAGCATTAAGCAGCAACATCGTTAGTCTTCCCTGAGTAGCTTTTGTTTTGTTGGAAAGTTTGTCTGTTTGGCAGTGCATAAAAAGGCACTATGGTGGTAGATAATTTTTTGGCCAATATCAGAAGTCCTAGAGGTGACAGATGAAGACCATCCCTGGCAAATTAGTGTGGCCTATCAACCAGGCTGTTAAGTATTGGACCCCTTTGGAATGACACCAGTAGCTAAGCCAGTTGTTAAAATCGATCATTTTCTGCTGGTATTGTGGCATCATCCTTGGAAATGGTAGAATGCTGCTCCATGCTAGGCTCATGTCTGCCTCTGACACATATTCTAGGAGCTCAATCATGTCCCTCTTCATATAGTCTGAGGCGGTACATTTATTTATTTGGCATTTGTTGACCAGGAATGTCTGACTGAGTTTGCGCCCTTTTTCAGCAGAAGCTCAGGTAGAAAAGCTCCACAAAGTATTTCATACACCATAAAAATGTTTACAGTCAGTACAGTATACACGAGGTAATATAAACATGCATTATAATGTTTGTGTTCCCACTTGTAGCATGAGAGTTTAAAGGTATTATTTACAAAAAAAGCAATAAAACAATATGTTAAAGTCATTCATATATCTGTAGTACATAAGGACTTCACCATTTAGAGGGGAAGTAATGACAATTAACTCAGAGTTTAAGATAACAGTACAGAAAGTACTGTATACTGAGCCGAGTGGAGGAGGGGCATTGACTACAACTCTAATCTGAGATATATAACAATAAGTATCCTGTTTTTTGGCTTAATTATACTGGTTATTGCTTCTAGCAATTTATATATAGCACTTTTTACTGCCTGCTGCATACTTTTTACTGCATTTTATTGCTATTAACTAATATGCATGGTGAAACTAAAATTGTCTGCCTTACAGTGCCTGAGAAATAAGCTTTTTTACTGTCACACTGTTTGTAAAGCTTTATAGCTAGTTTCATTGTATTTCACTGTGCTCCTTTATCTGTTTAAAAACTTTCATTTTGTGTCTCACTGCTGTGATAAACATTTCTATAGTGTTTACTGTCTAAAAGAGTATAGGCTACTAGCTTTAGTATCATTCCAGTTCAGATTTGCTGTCTTTGGGCCTGTTTGTTTTTGCAGTGATTGTTCTGAGCACATGACCCAGCCATCTTGAATTAGCAGAAGCCTTTCTTTACCTTTGTGGCAGGATTGTGTTGATTGACTGCAGGCTAGTGGGGTTGGGTGGTCTAAGGCTTGGAGTAAGCACTCATTGGTTCTTTTGAGCTTTTTTTATAAAAGTTGTCTAAGGTGGTATCTTCTGGTATTTAAGCCCTAACTTTGAGAAGATTTCTGTCTATACACACTGAGCCGAGTGGAGGAGGGTCATTGACTACAACTCTGATCTGAGATATATAACAAAAAGTATCCTGTTTTTTGGCTTAATCATACTGGTTATTGCTTCTAGCAATTTATATATAGCACTTTTTATTGTCTGCTGCATACTTTGCACTGTATGTTATTGCTATTAACTAATCTGCATGGTTAAATTAAAATTGTCTGCCTTACAGTGCCTGAGAAATAAATGTTTTTACTGTCACACTGTTTATAAAGCTTTATAGCTAGTTTCACTGTATTTCATCGTGCACCTTTATCTGTTTGAAAACTTTCATTTTGTAGCTCACTGCTGTGATAAACATTTCTGTAGTGTTTACTGTCTAAAAGAGTGTAGGCTACTAGCTTTAGTACCCTCACTCCCTGTTGGTGTCTTGCTGTTATACTTGGTGGCTTTGCAGTTGCCTGCCCCTACTGTATATTTGATCTGGGACACTCCTCCCAGTCTAGTGTCATTAGCTTATTCTACCTAATACAGAGAGAACATCCGAGAAGGCCAACCCACTTAGTTTCTTTCCTTTTGTTCCTCCTTTCTCCCTTTCTTACAAAAAAATGCCTGAATCTCCTTGTGTTCTGACTGTGCTTCTCAAACATTTTGGAAAATAGAGTATATTTCAGTGCATTTATTAAAACTGTATTTGCCTTAATATTGCTACAACTCAAGTGCTCTAGGTTGCACTGCATCTGAATTGTTTTAGTGTGTTTTAGCTGCTTTTCTGTATATATAGACTTTTCTGTATATGTAGACTAGCTACTTATTCTACTGTATTACTGCCTTTTAAATCATTTTTCAGTTGTGCACTTGCCTTGCTTCATTCAAAAAAATTTAAATTGCTAATTTTGTAGAGTTTTAATTGCATTTAATGTTTAGGGCTACACACTCAAGTGCGTTAGCCTTTTCTGTGTTTATTTACTGTATTATTGCATTGTTTAGCATGTTTTAACCAAAAAAAAAAAAAACAAACAAAAAAAATACTATCTTGTTTGTTCGTTTCCTGCCTTTCCTAGCTAGTGTAGTCCAGATCCCAGGCTTTGCTGGTTTCAGGACTTTACTTTCTATCTTCAGAGCTATCTAGACCTTGCTGTGGTAGAGGAAATTCCTACTGCTTACCAGTGGGAGTGGTGAGCATTGTACTGCCTATCTAACAATAGAGGAGTGGTTTCCAGCTCCGAAATTGTAATTTTATTAGCCATTTTGGGATGATTTCTATCCCTTTCAACTTTCTGGCTTAAAAACGCATGTGTCTGCACATTTTTTGCATCATGCAGCACCGCAGGGCTACGGTTAAACTATTCCAGGTGCCAGAAAGTCTGCTCTTCAAATTTTCCCTTAGAACTAGCTGGTTTCTCAGTAGTAGCACTAAATGCTGAGCACCTGTGACTAGCACTTGCTCTAGAACCTGCTGAAAAGCACTATGAAACCTTACACTGATACAAGCATTCAACTTTCCTTGTTAATATGGAGAAATTAATCGTAGGCAGTAAACAGCCTATAATTGCAAAGTACCTTGCAAAGGTAAGGGAAAACAGTTCTTGTACTTACAAAAAAAGCACCTAACCAGGCATGTCCAAGGGTCAGCTTCTGGTGATTTCTCCTATCCACCTGGTGAATCTGAGCATACTGGGGCAATGCAGCAATTGCGTCCTATACGCAGACAACCCTCTCCTCCTACCACCCAACACTACAATCTGTGAGAGATGCACTTACATAGCCAAACTGGAAGCAAAGCTGTATCCAGCCAAGATTGTGCTAGACAGTCAAGAGGAGAAGGTTAACACCTGCACTACACCTCACGCAACACATAGTCCTTCAAAACCCACACCATCAATGCCCACACATAGCAAAACTAAACCCACATATGTGGAGACCCTTAACATTAACCTGCCCAAGCAACAAGGACCTCTGAAACTGAAATGCAAACAAACACCAGTCACAACCAAAGTGACACATAGCTCACAACATCAGTGGCCACCCAACAATAGCCCCTAAGGCAAGACAACGTACCCAACACTTTAGTCATAGGTGACTCTATAGTCAGGCACACTGATATCCCACTCACCAGGCTGAGCAAGGAGAAAATTACAGTCAGCTGCCTGTCAGGTGCCAGGATCCACCACATAATGCATACACTCAAGTCACTCTACAACAAGCACAAATACATCTCTGTCATTGTCCATGTTGGAGTGAATGACTTGAGACATACCTCCCTGAACTATATGAAAAAAGACATGGAAGAGCTCTCGGATCATGTGGCCCAGGCAGGTATGACCCTAGCCCTGAGTAGCATCCTGCCTTCGCCCAGAATGATACCACAGTATAAGGACAAAATGATTGACTTCAACAATTGGCTAAGCTTCTGATGTCATTGAAAGGGGATCCAGTATCTGTCTGCCTGGGATGACATGATCGACAAACCAAAATGCTTTGCCAGAGATGGTCTGCACCTGTCACCCCTGGGATTCAGGCAACTGGCTAAAGCTCTTGCCACCCCTATAGTGCCTTTTTTAGGCAAGGTTTAAAGGACAAAACCACCACTGAAACAGATACAAGCATGCAAAATCTGAAGGTAATGCTACTCAATGCTAGAAGTCTAAACCTCAAAATGCACTCTCTTGAGACACTCCTAAAAATGTAGAGCATCGATATCTGTGCAGTAACTGAGACCTGGTTCAAGACTCCAGAATGCACCCCTGCAATACCAGGCTACAACTCTTACCACACTTTTTGGCCACCAAACCAAGAACAAAACACTAAAGGTAGAGGAGTATCCATATTCACCAAGGATATCCACACCTCCAGGCTAGTTGCCCAGCACAATGCATCTGAAATTCTCCAGGAGCAACTAACACTAGGTAAGACTGCAAACCAAATTGCAGCTTGCTACAGATCCCCCACCATGCCCCAAGATTCTCACTACACCTTTTTAAACATACTGAAAAATATTAAGATACAATCAAACACCCTAATACTGGGTGATTTCAACTACCCTGCCATTAACTGGGAAAACTACTTGGGTACCAATACCGTTTCTCAATGGTTCTTGGAATTCATAAATTCCAACACCCTGGATCAACTAATCCATTGTCCCACCAGGGGCTCCAATATCCTAGACTTGGTTATTACCAACATGGGAGATAGATGCTCAACACCAGTGATCATCCCCTCATTGGTCAGGTCTGACAATAAGCAAATCACCCTTGACATCCACATCCCACCCCCACCCCCCAGTAAGGAAACCTCCGTAAAAAACTTCTCCAAACCCAGCTTCATGCTACTTAAGTTAGAAGTGACAAACTTCATGGCACCCATGCAGATGGGAGATGAAAGTTCGACTGCTGAATCCTACATTAAGGCAGTGTACGAGCACATCCACTCGTGCATGAATCGTGCCATCCCAAATAGAACCATGATGATCTCCTCCAAAAAAAAGGAGGCCAATCTGGTGGTCCTCTTCCATAAACAAACTATACAATAGAAGGAAGAAACTGTTGCAGAAAAGAGGAAAATCCCAGGATGCAAAAAACTCCCTTACCAGCCTCAATAAGAAGCTGAGATCCCTCATAAAATCCTCAAAAGCTAGTTACGAAAATAAAATTGCCAAAGATTCCAAAGATAACCACAAGGCATTCTATAGTTATGTCAAGAATCTAAATGGCAATGCACAAATCTGTGCTGAGCTACAACAGAATGGCATTAAATATACCGATCCCAAGGATATTGCCAATATCCTGGCAGATCGATTTAGTGCCAGCTTCACCCCCCTCTCACGCTCTAAAGGGCCCATCTCAATACCAAAAGATTGCCAAATCCCGGTAATCACAGTCACACAGGTAGAAACCACACTCTCCAAAGCTAAGAATACAGCATCCATGGGACCAGATGACATCCTGGGCTGTGTACTACATGAACTACAAAATGAACTGGCACCTCACCTAAGTGTCATGTTTAATCATAGCCTCACATCAGGTTTCGTGCCCACTGAATTGCACACAGCTACAGTTATCCCACTCACAAGGGGGGATCCACCTTGGATCCTGGGAACTACCATCCCATCAGTCTGATGAGCCTGATCTGCAAGGGCATGGAATGCATTATCATGGAACTTATAAACAAAGACATTGGCAACCTTTCAACACTGGACCCCACCCAGTTTGGTTTCGTGAAGGGCCGATCTTTTCTCCTGAACCTGATTAAATTCTTTGAATCAGTCTTCAGAGCTGTGGACGAGTGTAAGGCAGTCCACACAGCTTAGCTGGACCTTGCCAAGGCCTTCAACACCATCCCCCACTCTGAAATCATAAATAAACTTACTAAGCTGGGCATAAATCCCTATGTCACTCAATGGGTTGCCAACTGGCTTACTGACAGAACCCACACTGTAAAAGTAGCTGACTCCAAATCCAGCTCCAGCAAGGGACAAGTGGAGTACCTCAGGGTTCAGTCCTGGGACCGCTCTTGTTTGGCATCTACTTCTCTGAAGTACAAGCCAACACTAAGGGACTCTGGCTAACAAAGTTCGCAGATGACTGCAAACTGGGAGCCATTATTGAATCCCCAAATGATGTGGATATTCTACAAAAGGGCCTTACAGAAACAAACACTTAGTGCCAGAACCATGGGTTCAAGTTTAATGCCAAGAAATGTATAGTTATCCCCTTTGGGAAAAACCATGTACCCATGAATTACCACATAGGTGGCAGTACACTAAACACCAAAAGTATGATGAGAGACTTAGGGACACAGGTGGACAATGGTCTCACCTTCGATAACGACATCGCCAAAACAGTCAGGAATTCCTTCTGTGTGGCACACCTCATCACTAAGGGTTTTTCATCCAGAAAAAAGGAGGTCATTGTCCCACTGTACTCATCCCTCATTAGACCCATTACAGAGTACAACGCGGTATTTGGTATGTATCTCACAAGACATCTGCAAAAGCTGGAAAGGCTGCAGAAATACCTCACTAAAAGAATCACAGGCCTAAAGCAGATGCCCTATGCTGACCATCTAAAAAAACTCCAGCTATACTCTGTGGCATGTCGTCTACTCACAGGCGATCTCTGCTTAACATACAAGGCCATGTCAAACCCTGAGCTTTTGGACATGCTCCACTTAAAGAAATCCCAATCCCTCAGAGCCACACGCTCCAGGGATCTAAACCTTGTCATCACAATGAACAAAACATGGTGGAGGGATAGGTTCCTGACCCAGAGACTCCCCATGTTCTGGAATAGACTGCCCATACATGTCAAGCAGAGTGCCTCCTTGGCCTCTTCAAAAGAAACCTTGATGATTGGATGGGAGATAGGAAATTCACCCCAGGGATCACGTCAGTCTCCCTGCTAGACAGGGGTCCAGGGAATTAAATATTGTGGGAAGAAATATCTGGGGAATTGGTTGGCTAGACTTGTATAGGCCCTAGGGCTGATAGCCTAGTACCAACCTATGAACCTATGAACCTATATATCAAATCTTAGTTTTTACAGGCAACAGCATGTACATCAGTAATCAGAAGCAGAGGGGAAGTTGATAGAGAGAGCAGGTGACAGAAAAATGTAAAGTGTCAACAGAAAAAAGGGGGTGATTATGGGTAAAACAGGGAAAATTAGAGATTTTTTTAAATTATAAATAAGAGAGGAGAGCAGTAGTGGTTAGAATCAAGTGAAATCTGAGAAAGGGGAGTAAGCAAAGTGGGAAAAGAAGGGAGGGAGGTAAATATGAGTATTGGAGAAATTTAGTGAACAAAGGTATTAGGAGTTTGAGTTCTGGGGCTAGAATTACGTATGAATTGAGAAGCAGCTGTATGCAAAGGGGGTCAGGTGATTAAGTTCATGGTGGCTGTGTACAGGAGGAAGTCCAGGTATTTGTAAAGTGGACATTTAGGGCAATGTTAAATGGGTAGGTCTTTGTGATAAATCTGATTGTTAAAGGTAGCTTATTCCAGTGGATAGAGGGAAGATAGTTGTAAAGGGTTTCACCAATTGATTTTTTAGGTTTGTAGATGTCACAGAGGCTTTGGCTGGTGCTTCTAAGTTTTCTGGTTGGGAGGTAATAATTTAAGATTTTGGAAATGTTAGGGCAGAAGGAGGGTTTGTAGAGGATGGAGTGGATAATATTAAGTTGATAGAAAAGAAGTTGATTGGGGAACTCAAGCCAGTTAAGTGTTTTCAAAGTCAGGCAGAAATGGGATTAAGGTTGAGTGTTGACAGCGAATCTAGTTATTTTGTGATATGTATTTTACATCTTATTCAGTAGTGTTGCCTGTAGGTTAGTAAGGATTTGGGAGCCATAGAAGAAACAGGGTAGGAGAGAAGCAAGAAAGAGCAATCGTCTTGCCTCTGGTGTGAAATATATTTTCTTATGGTATAGTAAGCCAAGCTTTTGGTAAGTATTTTTGATACAGTAATTTATATGAAGGTCGAACTTTAGTTTATTGTCACTTATGACTCCTAGTAGTTTGGTAAGGGATTCAACATTGATGATAGTGTTGTCTAACGAGGTGATAGTGAAGGATGAGGTGTTATGAGAAAGCAATTTAGGCAGAAATAGAAGTAGTTTAGTTTTCTTAGCATTAAATATTAGCTGGTTATTGGTTAGCCAAGTCTCAATATTTGTGAAAGTTTGCTGGGTTTTGGAAAGCAGGTCTGAGAAATAATCAGAGGAGGTGATGGCTGTAGAATTGTCTGCATATTGGATGAGAGATGAGTTGGGTCAAGATTTATAAAGACTGTTGGTAAAAATGTTAAATAGAAAAGGTCCTACGATGGAGCATTGTTGCACACCTGTGGTGACTGGCAGAGGAGGGGACATATAGAAAGCCATCTAACAGACTGCTGACTATTGGACAGGTAGCTGCTGAAACAAGAGACAGTGGATGGGGGCAAAATAAGTTATGTTAGTTTAGAAATGAGGAAATGATGAGACACAATATTGAATGCCTTGGATAAGTCCGGAAATAGTTAAAAGTCTAGTTTGTTATTGTCTCTGGATTGTGCAACTGAATTGGTAAAGGCAATGAGAGCAGTAGAAGTATCATGGTTCAGTCAAAACCTATGCTGAGTGGGTGTTAAAAGGTTTTTTAGTAATAGGTGGCAAAATAATTGTGCATGGATGCATTTTTCCATGATTTTTGAGAGTGGAGAAAGAATAGTTAAAGGCCTAAAACTGGACATTTCTGTAGATTTTCCTCCTTTATGGATAGGGATAGTATAGAATTTTATTCAGATAGATGGAACAGTAGATTTAGACAGTGAGTGGTTTATCAGAATAGATATGGGGTATGCAATGGAACAGGTGGCTATTTTTAGGAAGTATGGTGGCAAGTTGTCAGCAGATGGAGAGCATGGCTTTAGGTTTTGAAGCAGTTTTTTAATATAGGCAGTTGATACAGGTTGAAGAGAAAAAGTGCTTTTTGGCGATTTAGGTGTTTTTCAGATTGAGGGCTAGATGAATCAGAAGCAAGGGTGGAGTTAGGAAGAGATCTGGAGCTAGAAGGCAGTCAATTACTGATGGTGTTGATGATAAAGGAATTGAACTGGGTGGCTATTTCTGTGAGAGACAGGTTAGGATCAGGTAGAAGTGTTTTTATCAGATAGTATCATTTTTTTAGTTTTGTTTCTAAGTTCTTTATATTTTTGTAAGTCTAAAGGAGATTTTGATTTAGTCAATTTTTTCATGCTAGATCTCTGATAGGGATAGAGGAAAGAATGGGTTGGTAAGCCAAGGGAAGATTTGAGATTTAGCTCTTGTTCAAAGAGGGGCAAGAGTGTTGAGAATATTTAAGAAAGCTGAATTGAAGTGTAGGACAGTATCATTAAGAGGTAGTGAAAAGAATGAAGACTGGTTAATGGAGGATAGGAGGCTATTTAAGTATTCTGGGTTGAAGTTGGTCATTTTACGGAAAGTTTTATATTTGTGAGTACTAGTAGTGTGGGAGGTGTATCTAAGTACTCGGATAGGCACATGGTCACTAAGAGAGTCAGATAGTGATTCAGGTTTATGACGTTTATTGGGATGAAATACTATTATCCAGTCGATAATTGAGTGTGAGTTGAGAGTTTAGATAGGTTGGAGTTGAGATGACAATCAAGGTTGGATATATTATCACCAGGTGGTATGTATATGGCAGCAACAGTTAAGGTAAGGTGTTTGTTGGGAATTACATTTACTGGACAGAATTTCAGCAGGGGGGAAGGGAGGGAGACAGATGTTAGTGGAGGTTGCTGTGAGATGGTCAGGGTAAAGGACAGGTACTCCTCCACCTTTTCTATTTATTCTCTCCAATCTTAGTATATTATAGCCAAGTGGGAGAATTTTGTTATCTGAGTCAGGTCTCTGTGAGAATTAGGAGGTCTGAAAAGTGCAGGTCTATCCATGCATGTAAGTCTGCAGTTATATTCAGAATGCTACTGATATTTGGAGCATAAAGCTTGAGGTGCTTATTAGTTAGGGTGGAGTTATAGTTTGGAGTGTGGTTGCAGTGTTTGTTTTGGCACATGAAGGGGGTCCAGGGTTAGGGTGAATGTCACCAGGCATTAATAGAGTAGTGACTAGTAGGAAGGAAATCTGATGAAACAGAAGTAGCAGTGGGTTTTTTATTTTTGTTTTATATGAAATGTTGTCATGATGCATAAACTTAGTAGGCTGGGGCAGGAGAATTGGATGCAAGAGTAGAGAGGGAGATATAGTAAACTAGTCTGAGGTAAACATGGGTTGAGAAGTTAAAGTACAGGTAGGAGATAGTTGTTGTAGGTTGAGCCTATGTTCAATTAAAGTAAGGTAGTACAATATGGAAAGTAAGTATAGGAAGAGTGCAGGGAGAGACACTGGTTGGTTGAAAGGTAATGGGGAGGAGGGTAGTGAAAAAAAACATGTAGATGACTGTATTGTTATAATGGGAAATAGGGGGAGTGACTCGGTGTAGGGTGGAGCAACTGGTTAACTATAAAGGAAATGATGCCAGGGGTGGGTAGGAATAAGATGTTAGGGTGGGGATCAAATTGAGCCCAAGTGTAGCAAGGGCGAACAGAGCAGGCTGAGCCAAGGAATTCAGTTCAGAGCAGACATCACTGTTAATGGGAATGAGTCAGCAGAGACCCAAGATTCATGCCCACATGGACTATGACTAAGTCATACTGGTGCTTAGGGATAAGTGACCTGAGTGCATACATGATCAGGTGAATCCTGGCCACTGGAAGACAAATAACTTTAACCTTTCTCTTATTCAGCATGGTAAGACAGACATCACTGTGTCCCATAATGGAGTTTCCTATGACCAGAATATTGGGTCATGGAGTGTTTCGCCTCATGGGCTTGATAGCTGATGCACAATGAGATGTGGTTTTATGTGTTGTGATGGGAATTGTCCTGTTTGTGTACATGCAGAGCTTCTGAGGACTTCCCTGAGAGGCCTTTGGGGTTTGGGTACGTCGCATGTGAGCACCTCTGCATATTTGAGTCTATGTGTGGTCCTTTGTGGGTCCAGTGAGTGATGTGTGTGAGTTGCTGATAACCTGTTTGCTGCTTTTTGTGACTGTATGTGAGAGTTTAGCCTTCAATGTCACCTCTCATATATTGTATTCTTGTGTTTGAGAATTAAGTGGTTGTTAGTGTACATAAGGCAATTGTTACATTGCCTCAGGATACCCATGGCCACCTAGCTAGATGCATAGATAGCAGGAAAGTGCCCATCCATGGTTTCAGATCCTATTATGCACTTGAAAGGAATAGGAGCTGAGGGTGTTTGTAACCAGATGAGGGAAGGGTGCTTCCCTGGTGTAATCTGTCGTTAACCTAACCAGCAATGCTTCCCAGCATCAAAATCAGCTGGTCTCTGAGCAACAATAGTTCTAGGTGCTTTAATAAGGTAACTAGCACAGTAAACTTTCATACTATAATGAAAATAAGCAATGCTTCCAAATGTTTGTTTCTCTACAGGACACTGGCACAGCGAGCAGCTTAGTGCAAATGTGCCAAATTTATGCCAGCACTGGAAATATAGAAAACTGACTGAGCCCTCTGGCCAATACAATGACTACACTTAGAGCCCTTTTGTATGCTTCCCAACTCAAACAGACCACATAAACACCTACTTCCACGAGATCAGCAATCCCAGTCCTCCTATTGTAAAAGCACAATAAAAGACTGTCCAGAGTGAAATTCTACCACAAACAAACTTAAAGATACAGAGGCAGCAGTGTACTTTAAACAGTTTCTAAAACTGTGATTATTCAATAAAAGTACTCTGCTTTGTAGAAATGAGCACACTTATCTTTACAGGGGACTTCCCAGTACTCCTGAAATGAGTGCATTCACCACTGTTTTCAGAGTCAAATTTCTGAAGTTCTGGTAAAGATACATATACAAAACTAAGACAGTGAAATGGCCAACATGGGATGCCTAAGCTAGAGCTAGAGGTATTAAGCAGTATTTACAAAAAGGTATACAAATAATATAATATATTTCCATTTTTACTTTAATAATACAAAGATACAGTGTGATATTGTCGTGTTGGGGTGGTTTACTCCAGCAAAGGCTGCTAGTAAAAAATGACATTAAACATGGTGGGTAATATGAAGATGTTCTTAGACATAAATGCTCTTTTGGTAAACCAGTTGTGACTGTTATCTATATTTTTGTAGCTGCATTAATCTTATAAAAGCTGTGGGAACTACAGGTGAACAAATGGTGCCATTTTATATAAAACATTAAGGCTCACAATCCTGCCACTGATACTTGCCATCTAACACACATGGATTTCTAGATTAATATTATTTTGAAACACTTCAAAATTATTATAGGCATAGTTTTCATAGATTCAGCAATATCTCAAAACAGAAGTGCCCTACTCCCTCTTGTCATAACTCACTGTAAAGCTCTTGAACAGGTGTGTGACAAAGGAGGTACTGCCAGCACAACTAGCTGGAATTTTGTAAATAATGATATGTCATTTGTGAATATCAACATGATTCATAATATACTTGTGTTACAAACGTATTATAACTGTATGTCAGGTGTATATCAAACTGGTGGTATAGAAGTGTGTGTTGAAAGGGTTTTTGCAAAGTGCTTAAAATGTAACTACAGCATGCTCTTCTGGAATAGAACAGAAATGTGCCTGCACTATTGTAACTGTTTATATGTATAGATTTTTAACAGTGGAAACTGGAATGCAAAAGGTTAACTTCAGAAAAATAGCTGAAATTAAATTACTTTATGGCCAGGCCATAAAAAGATGTTAGCTTTCAGTTTCAGTGCAGTAACAGACACAATATCTAGAACTATGGAACTTTCTGTATTGTCTTGGAAGTGTTTTATTGGTTTATGACATCCAGCAAGTACTAAGATCTGAGGAAAAGCCCTTGTGTATGTATTTTCACTGGTAGATGATAAACACTGCTAGCTTCCAGCAGTAGAGGGTTTACCTGGGATAGAGTCAAATGAGAAAAAATTATGTCATTCTGCAAGCTATCCCAGCAGTACTATTTGAGATATTAATTTAAGAACTCTCTGAGAGAGACAGAGCATTTTGTATTCTGTCTTTGTCCTGACAACATCATCTAGAGGATCTATTCACCACATCTGCCTTACTGCTCAAATTAAGTGTACTAGGGTATAGTAATTCTCTTAAATATAGTCAGAAATATAACAAAGCATAGTTTAGATGTTTTTCTTTCTTTATTTGAGACTGTCCTGCAATGTTGTTTTACATATTTCCTGTGATTTTGAACTCTGATGTCATTGTACACATATATTTAACATTGTCTTGTTTTTTATTATTTATTATTAAATACATTTAAACCTTTCATTGTGGCTGATCTTTGTGAGAGATATTTAAGTTCTGAGAGTGCTTTCATATTTATTTGGTGACACTGTGTGGGCTACACCTAATAGCCTTGCTCTTGGTCAAACTAACATTTGTATTAATAGTAACATTACACAGTAAGATTGGACACTCTTTGCTAAGGGCTTTAAAGTAGCTGATAAGGAGCTGGCTGGTGGCAGTAATAACTACGTTATAGTCTGGGCAGAAGGGAGCATAGCTAGTAAACTTGTGCCAGCCTATGCCAGGTATATGTGTGTGTGTGTGTGTGTGTGTGTGTGTGTGTGTGTGTGTGTGTGTGCGCGTGTGCGCATGTAAATCAAACCTCAAAGTGTGTGTGTGTGTCAGCTACTTGGGAAGGGCCATGAAGTATTGGTTGGACAGAGATGGTGCTGGAGGTCTTGCCTTGGCTACTCAGCTGAGATCTCAGCCCCATAGCTGTGCCAGTGGGGAGTCTTACTGGGGATCTGGAGAAAGAGGGAGAAACCAGCCCCAGACTGACTGTGGTCTCTGTGTGCTCTTAAGGGAAATTGGAATTGATGCAGAAAGCTGCATCTGAAAATACCTGTCATCCTCCCAATGTACATCCCCCACTGGTGCCAGTGGTGAGGATTGAGGCTCCTTGATTACAATCCAGTGGTGGAGCATCGCAAGGTGAACAATTCCCTCATTGATATTTCGGAACTATCCTGCATACCTAAAGAGATATAACCCTTTGTTTGACCATAACACTAGTAATTTTTGACTAATAAAATGCATTTTTCTTATATTAAGTATAAAATTAGCATATACAGACAGACAGTCCTCAAATACTGTTGTTGTTTGTCTTTTCGGCTTTTCCGGTTAGGGGTCACCACAGCGGAACTCCGGTCCGCTAATGATTGGTAGTAGATTTTTATGGTGCCGAGTTGCCAGCCTGATGCCCAACCTTCAGCGAAGGCATGCCCATTCATAGCCCATTGTCTACGAAAGAGCTATCACATTTTTGATTTTTTTGCAACTCACACCATTTATCAGACATTATAAATCGAATGAAGTGTGTTTTTCATTACAGGGTTTTTAGAGGAAAAGCTCTCAGGAAGCAAGTGGTTTCCTGGCTTAGAAGTTCAAGAAAGCAAAGGTGTTTATTAACCTCCTTCTGTTCAGGACTAAATTTGTTAAAGGGGATGGAGGACAATATCAATCAGGACAATGTGAAATGTCAATCAAGGTACACTGAGTGGTGCTACTCAAAGCACCATGGGTGTAAATTGAGGGGCATAGGGTTGATGAAATGAGAGGGTGGATCATATAATGGTCTTGTTGCTCTGGAGTATCAGTCGACATGATACGACTGATAAAATACAAGGAACCATAAGTAAGACTGCAGAGACTGTGTTATGATGAATCCAGTATGTTTAACTAGCTTAGAAACACTTTTCTCATTGTTTTACTTGTACATTTTTCAATTTATCACCACAAGTGGTTGATGATATCATGTTTTCAATTGTAGAGATAATATGGATTTAAGCTGTAATTGCTCTGTTGTCTAGGTAAGATTAATTCTTCATAAAATATAGCACTTTATAGCTACTGTTATTTATACATTTAAACTCCTTTGTGAATTCCACTCATCTCATTTTCAAAGCTGATATATGCAATTAATCGTTCACTACATCACTGCACTGCAGATCAAGGAAACAATAGTGTTGATGACCCAAATCACTGGTTTGCACAAAAATTACAAAAAAAAAAAAACACTTGTGGAAAGGGGCAAAGCTCCTTACTCCTTCCAGATCTCCACAGTTCCAGACTCACTGACTCTAAAGTCACTCAGTCGCAGGGATAACAGAAATCTTCCTTCACCCTAAAGTGTGCAGATCTCACAAATACTCTACTGGAGTATCGATGAAACAGACTCAATGATCTTGTTCTGAAAATATGGGAATGAAATAATGTTTCATCTATATGTTTGCCTTCACAAATTACATGACATTACCAAAAGGTGATAACTGTGTACAGGCAAGTTTCCTCCCCATAAATTACAGAAAAGACACACATACTGAAAAGTGCTCTAACAGTACAGGTGGATGGTAATTTTGTCTTATGCTGATGTCTTACTTAGCATTACATAACTGACCAACAGCATCAGTGAAAACCATTGCCAATCCCCACAAAAAAATCACTTATGTCTAGTAGCAAAATATTATACATTCCACCACTGTCCCTGATACAGGCTAATCTGCACTAAGTCCATACCCTTCAGTGTGACATAACAGTGTCCCAGCCAATGGGAGCTCTTGTTTAATTAGATCTACATATTAACATGTTATTCCAATGTACCTCACCCCTTAGTTATGGAACCTAGGGTGAGACATTTAAGAGGCACTTCTTGTTATGACTGCAGAGCAAGGAGCTATCCTGATGAATTGCTGTCCCTCTGCAACAGTACACTGTTCATAAGCAGAAAGGTATCCTCATGTCTGTGGCATGACCCCCGTTTATGAACTGCATACAGACACAAACACAGTGTGCCCATCAACTATACATTGCAATGCACAATGTTTAAGAAACCCATCTTTAGATTTATCAGTCAGTTTAGTACTGGCAGATAGTACTGACTTCAGGCTTGATAATTCTATTGATTTCATCTGATCATTGTCCTTCAGGTTATGTGTAGCAGTTTCAGAAGGTATTGACTTCAGTTTTCTGAACTTATGCTAAACTAACAAGTCATCATGGAAACTATTATTAGTTCTATTATCAGCAGTATGGGATATGTCCTGCACTGTAGGAGTGAGAGAATAATTTTTAATTACTTCTCTCAACAGGATTCTGTAGTTCTCTTAGTTAGGTAGTTTCTGTAAGTGGTTATGTTTCTGTCAGAGCTCCTCTTATACTGACATTGTTTGTAGTAAGCTATACGAAAGTCTGCTTCTTTTATACGTACACTATCACCTTTTTATTTTTTCAGTAAAGACAAATTCTTCACTGTGATGGCAAACAGAGTTTCTTTTTCTCACCTCAATGGCAGATTGCTCATTTTCTGGTATTAACCATGAGAATGAAATCAGTAGCTTTGATATAACATGGTCATTAAAAACTCAGCAGTAATTCCCTATAGACTGTAATGGAGTGTTGCAGTATTCTAGAATGAATAAGAAACAATCTCTCATATTATTAGATGCTCTTCATATTGATCACTGCTGGTGTAGCCTTAGCTATATGGGTTATATCCTGCCAAGGATATAACAGCCAGTCAGCTTCTAAAGCTTTAGGGCACCTTCCTCACTCCCAAACTGTCAAATAGTTCGAGCTGCACTGATTAAAAGAGAAGTTTGAGCATGAAGCCCTTCAGAGCTTCACTGCCGCTGAAGAATACGCTCCTCTGAGGCTTTTGAGGATTGACAGTCAGCTTGTGCTTTCCTTGGCTGGGGAGATAAGTTCCCTTTCGGGAAAAAAAGTTCCATTTTCTTAATTTTTACTGATGTTTTATTACTTTCTTCTTCCAGAAAGTTATTGTAAAGCTAGGAGTGTTTTGTCTTAATGGATTGTCTCAAACTGTAACATACTCTTAAATGGAGCACTCATTGTTTCTCTGAGTTTAAAATTAGTGTTATCTAACTGATAAAATATATTCTGCAGTGAAATTGGGTTTATTTTAACATTGTGGGTCTTAGTGTTTTGAAAGTGCTTTTCACTTTGGATTTTTCTGTCAAAAAATAATAACTTTTGTGGACTGGTATTTTACTGGCATTGTTGCTTGTTTTCCCCAGGACAGAGGCACTGTTTTTGGCTTGACCATGGAACAGATTGTCAGCCCCACAGTAGGTCCTTCTTTCAGCCACAAAAAGAAAAGGTTAAGCAAACAGCCATTCCCACCACAGCAGGCTAGCAATTTTCCTCAGTTTTAGTTGGGTTACTCTGCTGTGGCCATTTGCTGTACCTCAGACCACTGATTATTACTCCAAATCCCACAAGCTCAGTACCTACAGCCACTATGGACCAGGGGTTAGTCACTTCCTCTGCTGCTGTTGTGGTCACCTCAGAGTACAAGGAAGAACCACTGTTGTCGGTCCTGGAAGAGGTAACAGGGAAGGTTTCCCTGTTGTGTCAGAATGCTGTACCCATCCCTGGTGAAGCAGTGACTGTCATTAATAGCACAGTTGGCACCATTTTTCCTGACAAAAAGAAACAGAAAACCAAGCATGCAACTACTCTTCCTCACATTTCTTTGGATAGGAGTAGTTTACTGGGACTGGCTCAGGGTTTGATTTCAGCTATTGATCCTTCTCATAGAGTAGTTTCTTTTAAAAGAAAAAGGGAGGCCTCCTTTCCTGAAGAGATTCAAGATTCTGAATCTGAACAGGAAGGTGCAGGGACAGATTCTGGGTTTTGTCTTCATATTTCTGATTAAGACTCAGAGGAGAGCTCACTTTCTAATTCTCCCTATGGTGGTTTCTCTTTCTCTGAGACTATTGATAGAATGTCCCATTGTTTTTAGTAGGAAAACACTGAGGTTTCTCTCTTCCTCAAAAAATACTATGAGTTGTTACAGAAGGATTTTCCAGAACCTACACCCATTCATCCTATCTTGTCTGCTTTTGAGGGTGTGTGTCTTACTGCCTGCAATTTTTCTGATAGCCAGCTGCCCCTAAAAACCATAGATAGAGGTAGGATGCATAAGGTTCCTCAGTCTTTTAAAATTTTATAAGCTATTCCCAAACCTGAGCCAGCAACTAAGAAAAATCTGCTTTAAGTAACTTAGTTTCTACTGTTCCACAGTTCACTACTCATTGTTTGCAGTGTCCATATGACTTTGTGGATATTTCTTCCAGAGATATGGGCACTGGAACAGTTTTAAGGAGGTTTGCTTGGCTATATTCTCAAAACCTCCCAGATGATGTTTAAAATTAGATTTAAAATTCTGCCTTGAATGGAGATTTAGTGTTTGTCCTCTCTGCTGCTGTGGTGATCAAAAATATGAAAGGGGCAAGCTGACCCAAGGAATCTCTAAGATTTTTCAGCCCCCCTTTTTGAAATTGTCCAATGGATTTCCTTTCTCATCCAATTTTGGCAAAAAACAGAATAAACAGTCAACAGTATTCAGGTAACTAGATGTTTAAGAAGTGGCAAGGAGGTACCAAAAAGAAGTCTCAAGCCTTCCTAAACCAAGGACACTACAACAAGTCTAAATCACTGTTCAAGAAACCCTGTAACCCCCTCCCACCCTGGCCCTTTTTCCCATCCAGAAAGCATGAATCTTCATTTTTCTCTTTGGCAACCAATTATTTCAGGCAAATGGGTTCTGAAAATCATTCATCAGGTTTACAGAAGGCAGTGGGAGGAAATTCTTTCTTTCCAGGGGGAGGGGGGTCAGTACTCATCCTGCAGATCAGACTATTTTGTTTCCATCTGTTCATCACATGCTGTCCCAAGGAGTGATAGAACCAGTTTCTCCTTCCCAGGCAAGGAATGGGTTTTATTCAAGAATGTTCCTAGTCCCATAGAAAGAAAATTCTTGGAAACCAGATCTGGATCTTTCTTTCCTAAACCTGTTTGTGATAGTGCCCTAATTCAAAATGATGTCACCTCACAACCTGTTGCCTGTTCTTCTTCTTTCAAGTTTCCTGGCAGCATTTGACTTAAAAGATGGTTATCATCACATTCCTATTCATCCACACTTCTTAAGATTTTGTGCATCTGGATCACATTATCAGTTACCTGCCTTACCCTTTGGACTATCCAGTGCACCAAGTGTATTCACAAAATGTCTAACTCCAGTTATAATGCATTACAGGCTACTAGGTAGTCACATTTTCCATATATAGACAACTTGCTTATCTTTGCAGAGTCTTATTCAAAATGTCAGGAATTTCTTTCTTGGGTGAGATATCTCTTGCACAAGCTGGGATTCCAAGATAACATTCAAAAGTCGTTCTTGACTCCCCATCACAGGATTTTGTTCCTGGGATCTGGGATGTCATCCTGACACCTCTGTTCAAAAAGTGTTTCTTCCACAGGAAAAAAAATAGATCTTTAATTAGAACTAGTTCTAAAGTTTTCCACTCAGACTTCAGTCACTGCCACGGAATACCTCAAGGTTTTGGGTTTCATGGCATCTGTGATTCTCATGATACCCCTGGCAAGACTCCACATGGGAATGTGGTATCTGAAATCTCTTTGACTCCAGAATCAACACCCTTTATCTTTTCAAATCCCAGTACTGCGATCTGTCAGAAGAAAAATCACTTGGTAGAGAAAACAGACATCTTTAAATCAAGGTCACCCCTTCTCCCTCCCTGCTCCAAAGTTGTCAGTCACCACAGATACTTCCCACTGTGCTTAAGGAGCAGTTTCAGGAGAGATAAATGTGCAGGGGGTGTGGGATACCAAGGATAGATGCAAGCACATAAATATCAAGGAGATTCTTGCAATGATTAAGGCATTCAATTCTCTGAAACATTTTTGGTTCCCAGGACCTTTTCAAGTGGTTACAGGCAATACCACAGTGATGTGGTACATCAACAAGCAAGGGGGAACCAGGTCATCCCTCCTTTGCAGACTACCCATGTTAGTTTGGGGTATAGCTTCATAGCACTGTCTCACTCTACAGGCATCTTGCATTCTATTACAGCAAAACTGCATGTCAGAAAAGCTGAGCAGGACCAGTGCAGACCCTCATGAATGGAAACTAGATCTGGGGGGTCTTCCAAAATTTGATCGTCTATGGAGAGTTCCTCAAGTAGACTTCTTTGTCTACTCTCTGAAAAATCAACAGGCAAAATTTTGTTCAAGCACTCCACGCAAAAAGGCCTGGAAAAGAGCCTTTTCTTTTTTTGGGACAGAAAAGTTCTTGTAAGCCTTTCCACCTTTTCCACTAATGTCCAATTTACTTCTGCAGATTCAGAAGGAATTTCCCAAGATCATTGTGGTGACTCCCTTCTGGATCTGAGGGTGCCATGTATGCCAGGTAAAGATCACCTCTTAGTAACTTGTTAATATTTCAATTCCAGTTATTCAATAGACTAGCATGATATACAGTGGGGAGGATTCTCAGCAGATAGACAGATGCAAATTTTTGTAGCTTTGTTGTATGATTGGTAGTTGATCATTCAGATGATGTATTTGCTATAATATCTGCAATTTTACTTTATTTGTTAACCAGGTAAGAGAAACTGTCTTTTTGAAAATTTTTAGCCACTACCCAAGTCCACAAGGGTAGAAATGGATACTAATTATGTATAAGCAGTTTAGAGTAACCAACTAACCAGCATGCTTTTATAAGCGAATGTGAATATTTGAAGAAAACCCACACAAATGCAGGGAGAATATTCAAGCTGCTCACAGACAATTACTGGAGGTCAGGACTAGACCCTAGACTCTAGAGGTGTGAGGCAAATCTTAAGGCTTTGGTGCTGCATATAAGAGATTACACAGATGGAATGATCTCATTGAATTGATTCATGCATATGGAACCAAGAAGCGCTTTGCTGTATAAAGACCTGCAGTGTTTTGTTTAGTTTTCAGTACAAAAGAAAGTTCATGGTTGATTTTTACTCCAAGTAGCTTGACTGATGAAAGAACTACAATAAGTGTTCTGTTTTCTAATTGCAGCTGAAATTGAGTGGATGTCAAGATTGTTATGTTTTTTTTCAGAAGAGCGTATCTTTGGTCTTTTGATATATTTTGCTGTGGGTAAGAGGTGCTAATCCACAATTTCAGCTAAGAAAAGTTTTTTTAGATTGATTGAGATTTAGTTTAGAGTATATTTTTTTAAGGAAGAATAACATTCAAAGTCATCCACATATTGTATTACATGTGTTATTTACAAAAAAAGAGAGTAGTAGGTAACCAAGCATTAATCCTAATGTTACCATGAAACCAAATGAGCCTGGTTGTGATGCAGTATCCCCACTGAACAACATAAGACCTAGAGTCAGGGTAACTTCATAACCAGTATATTGATTGATCAACTATGCTTCAGTTAAGAATGCTTTGATGTTTTGATGTTGTCTATATTTCAACTATGTTGATGGTAACACTAGCACTGTTCTGAATATAGGAAATTGCTGTTGTTGATTGTTGATTATTATATTCAGTATCCATATTGTAACTGACATCACCACTAGGCTATTAGCAATACTAACTTTGATGTAATTAGTAGAATACGGTTATAATTGACATTTGTTCATCAGCTATTATACTGGTTTTCTGTAAACTTCTCATAGGTTAAACCTGAAAAATGTTGAAATAATAAATATATAAAAATGACACAAGGAATAAAAGACCTAACACTAGTTTAGACGAGTTGAGTATTCAAAACAAGATGGTATATTTTCTGTAGATACACATTCTGTGTTATGCATTTCAGCACTACTCTCTGGTACAGTTGCAAAACGTCAATACTCCAACAGCTGAAGGGTTTATTATGATTAAGCACATCTAATTTGTTGGAATGCAAATAATTCTAAGTAAACATCTAATGATAAGTTTAATTGCACACCCAAATTATCATTACAAAAAAAATCACAATATACTGCAGAACACATTGTTGGAAGGGATCAAGCTCTCTTGTAATATCCCTCCTCCTGTGAGCAGTTATTAATCTCATACCCGCAGTCTCTCTATATATACTAAATCGGAGGTTGAGTAAACTCAGACGAAAATGGAAACACGTGTAAAACAAATCTAAATAGTCTCCTTTCAATTCCTTCTTGTAAAATTTCATATAATAATCAGACACAACATCATTTAAGTCATTACTGAATGGACAATGTTCTTTTTTTTCTAATTCTACTACATAAGCTGCAGTTGTTTTAACATCTTCTCCCTTATTATGATTACACTTCTGGAACCTGAAAAAAACTCTTTATTATTTCATTTCTTTTCAAGCCATGAAAGACCCAGTCCTATTTGGCTTAGGAGCCAGGAGAGGGAAGTCTTTGATAGGTTTAGTGAGGCAAGAGTACTAAGGAGTTTCTGATGGGAGACAGTGTTGAATGCTTTTGACATGTCTAGGAAGATTTATGCTACTTACTGGTTTGAAATTCTCAGTTGGTTGATGGTGTTAGAGAAAGTAATTAGGGTTGTGGCGGTGCTGTGTTTGGTCTGAAACTGTGTTGGGAGGGACAGATAAGGTTCTGAGATAACCGGTATTCTAGTAATTGAGTGTGGATATATTTTTCCAGACTTTTGATACAGGGGGAAAGGATGGCTGTGGGTCTGTAATTGTTTAATTCTGTTGATGTTCCTCCTTTATGTAGAGGGGTGATATAGGAAATTTTCCATAATTTTTGGACATTTTGTTTTGCTATAGACCTATTTACCTGAAGGGAGATAGGCAGAGTTATGGCATCAGCTGAAAGTCTGAGGTACTCATTGGGGAGTTGGTCAGCTGCTAAGGATGAAGGTTTCAGTTTTTTCAGCATTGTTCATATGGTGTTAGTTTGGACACGTTTGAGGTCAAAAGAGTTGTTAGTTTCCACATTAGGTGGAAGAAATGGTGTGGTGGAATTGTTCCCTTTACCTAAGGAGAGGATGGTGTTTATAAAGTAGGTGTTGATTTCTGAGGCAATACTCACACTTTGGTTATTGGTTGTTGGTTCTGGGGTTGTAGCTTTACTTGGGTGGAGGATAGAGTTAATCACTTGCCAGAGCTTTTTGGGGTTGTTTTCATATTTGTTTTGCATAGATGTATAATATCCACAGAACAAAACAAATGGAGACCTCCACGATGTAAAATGAACTGGATTTATTAAAAAACAAGTGCTTTCACGTACAACAGGTACTGTTGTACGTGAAAGCACTTGTTTTTTAATAAATCCAGTTCATTTTACATCGTGGAGGTCTCCATTTGTTTTGTTCTGTGGATATAACTTCCTTCTTCGGTGTGAGACCTTGGATGGTAGCTTTCCTGTTTTTCCTAATAGATGTATAATATGTTTTTTTTCTCTAGTATAAGTTGTTTTTTGTTTGATTATGGAGCTGGTGGTATGCTAGCAGAGTTTTATTGTGTTTTGTTTTCTGGTATTGAAACCAGGTTTTGTCTCTTAGTTTTTGAAGTCTAATGGTTTCTTTTGATATCCAGGGCAATCTCTTATTTTTAACATGACATGTACAAGTTGGTGCTAAGCTATTTAGAATAGCTAGTAATGTGTCATTGAAGTATGTTATGGCCTGGTCAAGTTGAAGATGGAGTCGTGTCCAGTTGCATTTATTGAGCATGTCTAAGAATGCTTCGTTGGAGAAGTTTTTGATATTTCATATGATTTTGTAAACTATGGTTCTGGGTGGGTTGAGCTGATGATGGATTAAGTAGGTAGGTCACTTAAATTATTTGGAAGGCATCCGGAGAGATAGTTGTGGGTGGTACTTTTAATAAGTGAGCAGTCTAAGATAGATTCCCTTTTGCTATGTTTATCTATTTGTGTGGGAAACTGGATTGTTTGGGAGAAACCATGTAGATTTATGAAGGTGGAAGGATTATCCCCAGTACAACTGTTCCAGTCAAAGTTGAAGTCACCTGTGATAATGGTTTCATTGGTGTAGATTGAGGCTGCCCAGGCTATGAGTTTCTTATTGTTGGGAGGTATGTAAGTGGCTATTATGGCAATATTTTTCTTTGGGTTGATTCTGAGCCATGTTACTAGAATTTCAAAGTTGTTATCATAAGGGTATTTGATGGGTAGGTAGTCTATGCTCAGGTTATCTTTGTAGAAGATTGCAACCCCACCACCCTTCCTGATTCTGTCTGACCTGTGTACTCTATGACCTTGTGGGAGTATGTCTGTGTCTTTTATATGGGGTTTTAGCCAAGTTTCTGTTGCTATAAGAATGTCTGGTGAGTACTGTGCAATGACTGCATGAAAGCCTGTGATTTTGTTAACTAGGCTCCTAAGGTTCATGTTAAGCATGAGAAGATCTGTAGTTTTAATGTGAGGAAGGGGTGGAATGGTAGCCATTATGGTATGTTGTGCAGTATGTGGCCCAGGATTGGGGTGTATATCACCACTACGGAGAATCTGTGATAATATACATGCATGTTTGTGTGACAGTTTGGAGAGTATGTGAAGGTGTTTGCCGACGTGGTTAGTGGTATTGCTGACAACTACATGTTTGAAGTGCAAGTATGCAATAGGTGTGTGATTGTAGAGTTGGGAGGAGATGGCAAGGTAGGATAGTGAGGAGTGGATGGTATTAGTATAATATATGTGTGGGGCTATGGACATGTATCTGTAGGTGAGTGTAGGATGTTAGATAGTATGCTGATAGCAGTAGGGTATCAAGTGTGGACAGGAGAAAGAGCATGGTGAGTATTCTTTTTAAATGTTAAGTTATCTGGATGGTGTGATGAAGATGAAGGGACAGAGGGATGTTGGTGTAGTGTGGTGGGAGTAGAGTGATTAGTGACAATTGCAATTAAGTTCTGTGAGGAGAGGGAGGAGAGTTACAAATAGTGTATTGGTTAATTGAGGTGTGATTGGCAAATGGAAGGTGATTCTTGATTGGGAGAAGTTAGGGGTGTGGTTAGTGTTGGTATAAGTCTAGGTGATGCAGGGGTGAGTGGGAATGGGGGTAAGGTAAGGGAGCAGTGTAGAGAGGGCAAATGAAGCGGACTGGCCCCCCTCACAGAAGAATGCAAAGAAAAACAATCAGTATGAGAAGTGGAAGCCTTGGAGCTATAAGGTAAGTGAAAGCAAGGAAGAGGTAGAGGCAGAAATGTAGTAGTGTAAGATGATAGTTGCAAAAACACTACTTTAATAGCCTTGGTGTGTAAGTAAAACAAAGGAAGATAATCTATCTGGGGACAAAATACACCAAGTAAATGTTAGTTGTGCCACCCAGTGGCGAGAGGCAAAGCAATAGTTCCCTGGGGTGGGGGTGGGGGAGACTGTGCAGGTGTGCACACCAGCCAAAACAATGTTTAAAAAATAACTAGTAAAAGTAAGTAATATGCTATAAAAAGAAATGTAAATAACCAGTCACAATGTTTAAAACATACATATTAAGGCCCAAATCTGCCAATAACAAGAACTGTAAACATCCAGTCACCTATGCAGACTTGTCTGGTAGGTATCCTTATTAAATTGTGTTATTCTTGGCTTGCAATAACTGTAGGGAGAAACCAGACTGTAGCAGTAGTTTTATTTGCCAATGTTGCAGTTGCTGGTGGGGGGACCCGAGCTGTGATGATACAGGCAGACCAAGTCTTGTATGGTAAGTATCCTTATTAAAAACTGTTATTCTTGGCTAACAATAACTGTAGGGAGAAACCGGACTGTAGCAGTGGTTTTATTTGGCAATGCTGCAGTTGCTGGGGGGGGAGTGGAGCCCGAGCTGCAATGATACAGGCAGACCAAGTGTGTTAGGTGTGCACACTGAAAAAGAGCTGGGGAGAGCTTCCTCACAACAAGCAGGCCAAAAACAACTATCTCGATCACTTGCCTGTTATGTTCTTATGTTCCTAACAATGACTTCAGTGAAAAGTAATCATGCATCATTCACACTAACTCATTGAATTCTTTATCAGTATGTCTGTATGGAGTGACAAATATTCAAAAGGTATATACTTTTACTCCCATAGTACTCAACAGTCATCATCATCATCTTCTTTCGGCTGTTCCCATTAGGGGTCACCACAGCAGATCACCTGTTTCCATTTCTTCCTGTCCTCTGCATCTTGCTCTGTCACACCAACCACCTACATGTCCTCTCTCACCACGTCCATAAACCTTATCTTAGGCCTTCCTCTTTTCCTGTTACGTGGTAGCTTCATCCTTAGCATCTTTTTCCCAATATACTCAGCATCCCTCCTCAGCACATATCTAAACCAACGTAATCGTGCCTCTCTGGCTTTGTCTCTAAACCTTCCAAGCTGGGCTGACCTTCTAATATATTTATTCCTAATCCTGTCCACCCTTGTCACACCCAGTGCAAATCTTAACATCTTTAATTCTGCCACATCCAGCTCAAACTCTTGCCTTTTTGTCAATGCCACTGTCTCCAACCCATATAACATAGCTGGTCTCACTACCCTCTTATAGATATTCCCTTTCACACTTACAGGTACTCATCTGTCACAAATCACTCCTGACACTCTTCTCCACCCACTCCATCCTGCCTGTACTCTCTTCTTCACCTCTCTTCCACACTCACTGTTACTCTGAACTATTGACCCCAAGTATTTAAAGTCATCTACCTTTGCCACCTCTACTCATTGCATCCTCACCATTCATCTATCCTCCCTCTCATTCACACACATATATTCTGTCTTATTCATGCTGAGCTTCATTCCGCTTCTCTCTAGAGCATATCTCCATCTCTCCAGGGTCTCCTCCACCTGTTCCCTACTCTCACTACAGATTACAATGTCATCTGCAAACATCATAGTCCACGGGGACTCCTGTCTGATCTCGTCTGTCAACCTGTCCATCACCATTGCAAATAAGAAAGGGCTCAGAGCTGATCGTTGATGTAACCCCACCTCCACCTTAAATGCATCCGTCACTCCTACCGCAGACCTCACCACTGTCACACTACCCTCATACATATCCTGTACCGCTCTTACATACTTCTCTGACACTCCTGACTTCCTCATACAATACCACAACTCCTCTCTAGGCACCCTGTCATATGCTTTCTCTAAGTCTACAAAAACACAATGCAACTCCTTCTGACATTCTCTGTACTTTTCCATCAACACTCTCAGAGCAAACATCACATCTTTAGTGCTCTTTCCTGGCATGAAACCATTCTGCTGATCACTAATCATTATGTCCTTTCTTAACCTTGCTTCCACTACTCTTTCCCACAACTTCATGCTGTGACTGATCAATTTAATCCCTCTGTAGTTACTACAGCTCTGCACATCACCCTTATTCTTAAAAATCGGTACCAAAACACTTTTTCTCCATTCTTCAGGTATCCTCTCACTTTCCAAGATTTCATTAAACAATCTGGTTAAAAACTCCACTGCCATTTCACCTAAACATCTCCATGCTTCGTCAGGTATGTCATCTGGGCCAACAGCCTTTCCATTCTTCATTCTCTTCATAGCTATCCTTTCTTCCTCCTTGCTAATCCATTGCACTTCATTATTCACTATCCCTACATCATCCAACCTTCTCTCCCTCTCATTCTCTTCATTCATCAACCTCTCAAAGTACTCTTTCCATCTCCTCAACACACTCTCCACACTTGTGAGTATGTTTCCCTCATTATCCTTTATCATCCTTACCTGCTGCACATCTTTCCTAGCTCGGTCCTTCTGTCTAGCCAATCGGTATAGGTCCTTTTCTCCCTCCTTAGTGTCCAACCTTTCATACAACTCTTCATATGCCTTATCCTTAGCCTTCGCCACCTCTCTCTCTTCCATGCACCTCATCTCCTTATACTCCTGTCTACTTTCTTCATCTCTCTGACAGTCCCACTTCTTCTTTGCCAACCTCTTTCGCTGTATACTCTCTTGTACTTCCTCATTCCACCACCATGTCTCCTTGTCATCCTTCCTCTGTCCAGATGTGATACCAAGTACCTTTCTAGCCGTCTCCCTTACTAGCTCTGCTGTAGTTACCCAGGTATTTGGTAACTCTTCACTGCCACCCAGTGCCTTTCTTAACTCATCCCCGAACTCCACCTCACAATTACCCTTTTTCAATTTCCACCATTTGATCCTTGGTGCTGCCCTCACACTCCTCCTCCTCCTCTTAATCACCAACGTCATCCTACAAACTACCATCCTATGCTGCCTAACTACACTTTCTCTGGTCACCATTTTACAGTCTCCAATCTCCTTCAAACTGGCCCTCCTACATAAGATATAATCCACCTGTGTGCATCTTCCTCCACTCTTGTATGTCACCCTATGCTCCTCCCTCTTGTTAAAATACATATTCACTACAGCCTTGTCCATCCTTTTCGCAAAATCCACTACCATCTGACCTTCTACATTCCTTTAACACCATACCTACCTGTCACTTCCTCATCCCCTCTGTTTCCTTCACCAACATGCCCATTGAAATCTGCTCCAATCACCACTCTCTCACCCATGGGTACAGTCATCACCACTTCATCCAATTCACTCCAAAATTTTTCTTTCTCATCCATTGCACACCCAACTTGTGGAGCATATGCACTAACAACATTCATCATTACACCATCAATTTCCAGCTTCATAAACATTACTCTATCCAACACTCTTTTCACCTCCAAAACACTATTAGCATACAGTTCCTTCAGAATAACTCCTACGCCATTTTTCCTTCCATGCACACCATGATAAAACAATTTGAACCCACCTCCGATACACCTAGCCTTACTCCCCTTCCATCTGGTCTCTTGCACACACAATATACCAACCTTCTTCTGTCCATCATATCAGCTAGCTCTCTCCCTATACCAGTCATACTGCCAACATTCAAAGTTCCGACCCTCACTAACACAGTCCTAGCCTTTCTCCTCTCTTCCTGTCTTCAGCCATGTCTTCCGCCTCTTCTCCTCCTTCGGCCAACAGTAGCCCAATTTCCACCAGCACCCTGTTGGTTAACAGTACTGGTGGTGGTCATTGTTAACCCGGGCCTTGACCAATCCGGTATTAAAGTATTTATTGGTGTCTGCGAAGTTTTACGCCGGATACCCTTCATGACGCAACATAGTACTCAACAGTACAGAAAAATATTTATTGTTATGCATCTATGTTAAATAAAATCAAGAATTCAATACACAGGAGGTTCAGATTCAAAAGTTTACTAGTGTACACCAGGAGGCAAAAAACGTACAAGTACAGAATTTTGTCTGACATGAAACAGGAAGCACACAATTTTATATAGGTTTAACATTCAAGCTATGCCCACCTTACTGACGTGATATGTCACAGGGCATCTACATCACTTTAGCTTACAGTCTTCTATTCATTAAATCTGCTGATGCTGTATATTTTAAAAAAACTTTTCCTCTGGATACGATACGGCCTTGCTATCCACCTGGTCGGACATAATGTCTTTCTGTAAAGTTACTTCTTTAAGGTTTCATATCAGTTTGAATACAATAGCAGATTCAGTCTTTTAATACATGTCTTTGTTCTCTGTTACACTTTCTCACACAGCTGCGTGCTATCTCAGTAATACATATACAAGGCCAAATCATCCCAGCAGGAAAGAGCAGAAGATTTCATTATTTCACACATTTAATTTCCTGACCCAGCAGATAATCACTTGTGAAAAGCATAAACATTAAAACTTGCTAAGCTAGCATTCTGCCAGGGTCGAAGGTCAGCTTTGCTTCAAGCCACACTGCAGTTTCAAAACTACTTCACATTTAAACATGAATTAATACTCTCTACTATATGATTAATAGAATAAAATGCATTATATACTACTTTGCTTTTAAACTAGCATTTCTCATGTATTTAAATACACATTTTTCTAACATTTCCCCCCCCATTAATACTTTTTATTCTATTTTGAAGTATGCATAGTGTCATTTCATCTCCTAGCCTTTTCCACTTAGGATTTTCAGCTAGGTGAGTCATTCAATCTATACTTCAGAAAAAATGTCATCTGAGATCAATCTTTCAACCTCAATATCTTGGTACAAAGTTTCAGTAACAGATACATCAATAAAATCTTTGATTAATCTTTTCATGCAGGGAATTCCACAGAAAATACATGCTCCTATTAGGAGTATACCCACACAAATGGCAATCAGAATATTCATTAGGATGGAACCCCACCCCCCAAATAGATTCTGAAAAAAGTCCGTCAGTGGGTTTGGGCCTGGTTCAGTCATGGCTGATACTTGCTGAATTACCTCTAGGTGATTATTGATTTCATGCCTGTTATCTGGTATGTACGCACAGCATTCTTCTTTGATAAGCGCGCACGTACCACCTCTCGCCGCTAGGGTGAAGTCAAGAGCCATTCGATTTTGTAGCACAACAGTTCTCATTGCATTCAGTTCATCAGTCACCAGTTCTAGGGCAGAAAAAAGTTGCATTACTCATTACTTCGAGAGGTTTTGACAACTTCCTCAGCTCCCAGATCGATTTGACTGCTCCATAGGCTGGGAATATTCCTGCCCAGGATATAACACTGTCACTCAAGTCCATATGAGTCAATTTGCTTATATCTTTCACGGCATTATGATCTTTCCAGCCAGCTTTGATCTTTCCGACTGGATTCACAGGTTTTTCAACTGGACCTTCAGGTTTTCGAGCTGCTTCTCTCACGTTTCGTATCTTACTCAAAGGTAATTCTGCAGTATGTCTTATTGCCGGAACCAAATAACCCAAAAAACAACTGCCAGACCAGTTCTCAAATAACCATTTATATGCCTTTTTCCCACGAATAAAATAACAGTTTTCTGCTTTAGTACTAATACGCATCAGCCCTGCATGAAACATTTTCTGATCTATAACTGACAATTGTTTAAACAAAACTGGATTTTTGCGAATGTCATTCATAGTTGTTTTCAATGAGTTCAAATACGAGTCATAATTAGTATTGTAAAAAGTATTGCCATTACCATTCTTAATATAACATCGGTAAGATATGGTTATATTACAATTGCTCCAGCCCACCTGGAGGGTATCATTTTTATAAAAACATACAACTCCTTTTTGTGTGACAGGTAAAAATAAAGCTATTTTGTCCTGTGATCTCACAGTTCCTGTATCGAAAAGTAAATTCTCCCAAGTCTCATTTATCCCCAAAGGGACAGCGGACGTTATCAGTCCTCCATATGCTGTTGGTATAGCTGTACAAACCCAGCAATTTGAAATGTTCATAGTCTCTGCATATACATGTTTCATGGCTAGGTATGTGTTAAAATTTGGATGCCAGTCTATAGACGTTTCATCATGCCTTCCCACTTTCACTTGTGTGGTTGTGTGTAGGATAAACCACAACAAGAGGAAAATTGTCAAAATTACAGTCAATAAATGTACACTCAACAAAATGATTATGCAACATCTCTGGGGTTGATCTAAATTTCTATTCGCTTTGTTTTTGGCCATCTCGGTCTGGTTGTGTATCAGTCACAAAGTTTTTATCAAGTTGAAAGTTCTTTACCGGTTTACAATGTGTCAAATGAACCCAGGACATCCTCTCGGCCACTCTAACTGCAGTAGGAGTTGCCAACAGAACCTGGTATGGTCCCTCCCACTTTGGACTCGCCCAATTCTTCCTTTTCATCACTTTCAGCCAAATGTATGTCCCAGGGGCCAAGGCTGCTTCCACCGGTCTGGTCTGTTCCTTATCTGAAAAAGAGTTAAACTGCAAAACAGATTTATTTGTTAACAGTTTCCTCATATAACTAGCTAATGAACTGTCAGCCTCTTGCTCTGCAGGCATGAGAGCTTTCCACTGAGGCACATAATATGCTCTCCCAAAAAACATTTCAAAAGGAGTCAAACCCTTTACATTTGGAACCGTTCTCATACTCAGCAGTGCCAAAGGCAGACAGTATATCCAATTCTTTTGGGTCTCCTCTACTAGCTTCCTAAGCTTATTTTTGAGGGTACCATTGTACCTTTCCACCAGTCCTGCTGACTGTGGGTGGTGGGCACAATGGTTCTTTAAGGAGATACCAAAAAATCTCCCAAGTTGCTGAATTGTCTGATTCACGAAATGAGTGCCGTTGTCACTATAAATCCTTTCCGGAATGCCAAATCTAGGGATTATCTCTTTTATCAGGGCTTTCGCCACTGTTGCTGCATCCGGGTTTTTGGTTGGAAAAGCTTCTACCCATCTAGAAAACATGTCTATAATAACTAAACAAAACTTTTTCCCTTCACACTTATTCAGTTCTATGAAATCCATACAAATAGTATGGAATGGGTATGGCGGTATAGGAAAACTTCCTTGCTTGGATTTAAATGCTCCTTGTGCATGGTGCTTGTTACAAGTATGACAAGCTGCACAAAATTTTTGTGTATAATTTGTGAATCTGTATGTTTGGAATATTCAGTTTAGTAACTGTACCATCCCCCCTTTTGAGACATGGCACTGCCCATGGCTCAACAAAGCTGCATATCTAAATAAATTAGACGACAATATCGGTTTTCTCTCTTTGAAAATGTACAGTCCATTCTCAAGAATTGCACCTCGTTTTATCCATTTTTGTTTTTCTGCTTTTGTAGTAAGCGTCTGCATTGTTTTTCACATGTCTAAATCTAAAATCTCAGAGGGTTGTAATTCCTCATTCAAAAGTAAAGTTTCTGAGTCTGAGGCTGCTCACGTTGCAGCTGCATCAGCTCGTGCATTGCCTTTTGAAATCTTATCCTCCTGTTTCATATGAGCTACACATTTACAAATAGCTACTTTGGTAGGTAACTGAATAGATTCTAATAATTCCAAAATAAATTGCGCATGATTAATAGGTTTTCCACTAGATGTTATCATTCCTCTATTTTTCCATTGTTGTGCAAATACATGTACTGTAGAAAAAGCATACTGACTATCAGTATATATGTTCACACACTTGTTTTTTGCTAAAGTACATGCCCTCGTCAAAGCTATCAATTCTGCTGCTTGAGCCGATAAGTTGTGTGGTAAGGATTGAGCTTCTAAAATTTCAGTGCCTGTAACTACTGCATACCCTACCAGATTCTTCCCTGTAGGACCCCTTCTGCATGAGCAGTCCATGTAATATGTCACCTCGGCATTATCCAAGGGCATATCTGTGAGATCTTGTCTAGGTAAAGTTAACTGTTCAATTTCCTGCAGGCAGCTGTGTGGTGTGCCCTCTGCAGGAGTTGGAAGTAATGTTGATGGATTCAATGTCGTACATCGTTCAATTGTCATATGAGGTTGGCTCAGCAGTATAGTCATACATGAAAGATGTCTAGCAAGGGAAAGGTATGCCACTTTTTCTTGCAGTAAAATTATTGCAACTGCATGAGGCACTCTCAATGTGAGAGGGTGGAATAATACCACTGAGGCCGAAGCCTGTACTGCCATTGCAGCTGCAACTACTGCTTGTACACAGTGAGGCAAAGATCGTGCCACTGGATCTAACTGTGATGAATAATAGGCTATGGGGCATTGCTTATCCCCATGTTGTTGCGTCAATACTGACGTCATATATCTTTGCTTACAATCTACGGTCTGAAAGAATCGTTTATGATAATTTGGAAGTCCTAAAACTAATGAAGAAGCTATCAACTGCTTCAACCTGCAGAAAGCCGTTTATGCTTCAGGTGTCCATTGTAAGATATCTTGTGCTGCCATTGGTGTCTTATATATCAAGTCAGTCAGTGGAGCAGATTCCAAAGCATAATTTGGTATCCAGCTCTGACAAAAATTAGTTGTACCTAAGAAAGACATAATTTCTTTCTTGGTTGTTGGTTTGGGTGCTTGCAAAATTGCTGTTTTTCTTTCCTCGTCTAATATTCTACCTTCATTGGATATTACATATCCTAGGTATCTAACTTGTTTTCTCCAAAGTTGTAACTTACTTTTGTTTACTTTGTGTCCTTGTGTTGCTAAAAATTTCAATAATGCTACAGTATCCTCCCTGCATTGTTGCTGGGTGGGGGCTGCTAACAAGATGTCGTCTACATAAAGTAGAATTTGACTACCTCCCGGTGGGGTAAACCCTGCCAGGTTGCTAGCCATTTCTTGTGCAAATATTGTTGGGCTCTCACAATATCCCTGTGGTAGTCGAGTATACGTATACCTTTTACTCCGAAATGTAAATGCAAACCAATATTGACTATCAGGATGTATAGGTATTGAAAAGAAAGCATTGCTAATATCTACCACAGAGAAATACTTCTGTTGCGGTTCTAAATCGTTTAACAAAGTATGTGGGTCTGGCACCGTAGGTGCTCTAGGTATCACTGCATTATTTACAGCTTGTAAATCTTGTACCATCCGCCATTCCCCGTTTGCTTTTTTAACAGGAAATAGGGGTGTATTACATGGTGAATCAGGAGATTCTACCAGTACTCCTTCTTTGAATAATGCTGCTATTATATGCTTAATTCCTATTTCTGCATCCTTTCTCAAAGGGTATTGTCTTTTCTGTGGTCTAAAAGCTGACTTTGGGGTTATTGTAACTGGTCCTGCTGTTCGAATAAGTCCTACGTCTGACTTGCCTGTTGACCAAAGAGTTGTTGGAATTTCACATAAGGCCTTTTCTTCTTCTTCTAATAAGAATGCTAATCAGCTGTCCTCAGTAGATTGCAAGTATACAGCTTGATGTGTCTGTGTTAACCAATTCAGTTTTTGTTTTTGTATCCCTTGTTCTGATAGTTCTAAATCAGTCTGTTTTTCCCATCTTGTTACTTTTTCTCCTAAGTCTGCCCATTTAACACTTTTGTTCTTTGTCAAGCTGACATGTGGTAACCGATTTGATTTATATAATGCAAGGAATTCTTGAGGTAATGAACAGCTAACTACACTGTTCCCCTCATTATCCCAGTACAAAGTACGCAAAACCAATCTAGTTGCACGATTTCTAAACAGTTCTTGCTCATACTCTCTATCAGGTCCTGGTGTAGTACAGTAGTATAGAGTACAGTGTAACAAATGCCGTCGATCAGTGTCAAGGGAGGGGGATTTACTGATGGCTATGTTCATCAGTTCCTCGGTTACTGCTCCTGGACCAGTCGTGACTAGGTCCTGGCTGTACCAGTAAAAAGTTTCACCCTCCGATCGCACTACAAAGGTATCCATTTGTCTCTGTGCCTCCATATCTTGTACAGTTGGAACTACTGCTATGCCAAATATTTGCATAAGGTCTCTGCCCAATAGGTTTACTGGACACTTTGCAGAAACAACAATTTTATTTCTCTGGGTCATACCTGAAATAGGGTCAGTTATTGCTATATCATGGGAAAGTGGTTCCCTATATAGCTGTCCGTTTGCTGCTTTCACTAGTATATAATCAGGTGATTCAGAATGTTCTGGTAACTTGGAGGGGTGTATCAAAGTCCGTGACGCTCCTGAGTCACACAGGAATTTGACTTCCCTTCCCTCCACCAGAAGTGTAACTTCCGGTTTTGTATCTGCTAAGTAGAGCTCTAAACTCAATAATGCTAAGTCCAAAATTTCACTTTCTTCATCCTCCATATCTACTTGCACTTCCTCTACTCCTTCTATCACATTTACATTAGTTTTCTGTTTATTAACTTTTCCTGATGATTTCTGACTTTCACATAATGTATCTTCACTATCATATAGTCAGTCCTTGTCTCCCTTATCTTCTGTAATTAACTTTTTGTTTTGCTTACAATCCCTTGCTAGATGTCCCTTTTTCCCGCACTTGAAGCACTCACCTCTCTTTTTTCTCTCTTCAAAATCTTCTGATCGTTTGTCAGACTGTTTGTTTCCCTGAGCATTTTTCTTGCCCTTTTTACCTGACTGTAATACAAATACTTCAGCTCCGTCTTCAGCAGTGAAGACTTGCGCCTTCTTTTTCTTTTTAGTATTAAAATGTCTCTCAGCATGTCTAGCATATTTGAGTAAGGCTTGTAGCATCCCTGTTCGATGGTCTATCATATGCTTCGTAATGAAGCTACTAATAGGTGCAATGCAACCTTTCAAAAATGCATTTTTCAATTGTTGTTCATACGGGGAATCATTTGTTTGGTTCTCAGGAACCGACATACCGCTATGATTATTAAAACATTCTAATAATCTAGCATAGTACCCATCTATTGTCTCATTTTCCTGTTGTATGCATTGATTAATGCAAGTCCAGTCTGCTCTAGGTTTCCATTTCTCAGAGATTCAGTCTGTTAGACCTTTCACTCTGTTGTCTAACTCTGCGTCACTATGTGAGAGTGGTCTAAGCTCTGCATTACGAGGACTCCAGGTGCCACAAATCATATGCCAATCTGGACCTATAATTTGTCTTACTACTTTTTCTACTTCTTCTCCATTCAAGTGGTAACTCAACCTCATGCCTTGTAAATCTTCTAAAAATTTCATAAAATTAACTTTCGGATCGGGAATTCCCTCAGTAGCCTTCCGGATATCTTCCGGTGTTCATGGTCTGTATACTAAGAGTGTTGGGTTTTGTCCTTCCTGTCCTGCCTGAGGATGCGGAACTTCTATAAGTGGGCATATTTCTTCCTCACTCTCATCCTGTAGGTTTCTCTCTATTTCATATGATTCTGTGTCCCTATGTGTTTTACGTGTTCGGGACCTAGTCTCAATAGGATCTCTAACAAATGGTTGTGGTCTTGCTGAAACTTCAGGATAACGCCGAGGCAGACCAGCCTGTCCACTCGCTTCATATCCTGAAAAGGGTAAGGGAGGGGGCAAGGGAGGAGGAGGAGGAGCTGTTGCTATTACCAAGTTATTATCCTCTTTGTCTAAAAATAATGTTTTTGAATTTTTAAGCTTCTGTTCTCTATGATTTGCTTCCTCAATCCACCTGTGTGCTTGAGGAATGCCTAGTTAGCGTTGCTTTTTTGCCTGACCTCCCGCATCAGATTTAAGCTGTTTAAGGAGTTTAACTAGTGAGGTTTTATCTAATTTACCATCAAATTCATATTTGTTAACCCATTTCGTATAATACCTAACGTTATCGGAACGTTGTGATTGCATGTATTTTGCGTCTTCGGTTAGGGGCGGATCTCGCGATGCTTTAGTGCACTGATTACCCATGGCAAAGAAAATGTTACGTAACCCTTTTTTATCACGTGATATCAAATTCTCAGTTCCTGTTTGCAGTGTATCTAGAATAACTGCCTACCTTATTCTGTTACCCTGATCTATGACCAAATATACAGTACTTGCTTTTGTCCCTGATCTGCAAAACAAATCTTGACAACAATATACTGTAACCTAGTCCCTGATCTAAAACAGAAAAAAGGCAAATTCTTCCTACCTGAGCCTCCGGTATTGAACTGTCCAATGTCTACTCTTCGGCCACAGATCAGAAAGTGGCCAGCCTCTTTAAACGACAATTCAGTCGGAGGTCTTTTCACCCAAGAAGAACCGTTTTGGTAACTTCTCCTGTGCAGTATTGGACCACCGGTAGACTCTGATCTGCAGCTGTCTGAGGGAATTTTCCGGCTGAGAAGGACCAAACTGTTAAATAAAATCAAGAATTCAATACACAGGAGGTTCAGATTCAAAAGTTTACTAGTGTACACCAGGAGGCAAAAAACGTACAAGTACAGAATTTTGTCTGACATGAAACAGGAAGCACACAATTTTATATAGGTTTAACATTCAAGCTATGCCCACCTTACTGACCTGATATGTCACAGGGCATCTACATCAATTTAGCTTACAGTCTTCTATTCATTAAATCTGCTGATGCTGTATATTTTAAAAAACTTTTCCTCTGGATATGATACGGCCTTGCTATCCACCTGGTCGGACATAATGTCTTTTTGTAAAGTTACTTCTTCAAGGTTTCATATCAGTTCGAATACAATAGCAGATTCAGTCTTTTAATACACGTCTTTGTTCTCTGTTACACTTTCTCACACAGCTGCGTGCTATCTCAGTAATACATATACAAGGCCAAATCATCCCAACAGGAAAGAGCAGAAGATTTCATTATTTCACACATTTAATTTCCTGACCCAGCAGATAATCACTTGTGAAAAGCATAAACATTAAAACTTGCTAAGCTAGCATTCTGCCAGGGTCGAAGGTCAGCTTTGCTTCAAGCCACACTGCAGTTTCAAAACTACTTCACATTTAAACATGAATTAATCCTCTCTACTATATGATTAATAGAATAAAATGCATTATATACTACTTTGTTTTTAAACTAGCATTTCTCATGTATTCAAATACACATTTTTCTAACAATCTAATTTGCAGCAAAGTATTATTGCAGAGTTTGATCATACTAAACACCAATTACCAAAGAATGATCAAACACATCAATTTTGCTTATCATGTCTGCAGCCTGTGGTTAGTTGCTTTGCACTGACACCGTTTTTCTCCTTTTCAGTGTTTCTTAGTGTGTTGCCACTTTTACATCTTCAACTCATTGTACTGTGATGTCTTATCAGTCTGTAGATACTAACAAAACACAAGTGTGCATGGATATGACTTCTCAACCCTTTCTTGGCACCGCTTGACTTTCAATATTTACATTCTCACATGAAGCAAAATGTAAGACTCTCAAGTACTGTCAACTGCGACAGCATAGTTGTTGAGAAACCCAATTTTATCAGCAAAAAAAGGCAGTAGAAAGGTACCAGAGAACAATTAAAGAGAAATGTGTAATTTAACAAATGTTTTAACAACAATATATGCAGGTATGTCTCTGCTATTCACGGCTATGGACATGGTTTATTTTTATCAGAAAATGTGTCATTTTTCATAAGGTAGTTTTATTAAGTCTCCACTCATAGACACCTTGATCTCCAATGAGTCTCCTACACAAAAAAAATGGACATCCAATATTCTACACATTGGCTCTCTGATAAACCAAGGCTACCTAGAGACAACAACCCAAATCTCAGACTTGCACCTGCCCTACTGAGCATTATCTACATACCTGCAGTTGAACTCACATGGGAGGTGACAGATTTGTACATCTCATATCATTGTATAAGTTGACATGACGCATGGCATAAGCTATTATTATTCTTACCACCATGAAATGACTTGTTTCTCTCTCAGTCTTCCATTATTTCTACTGGGCTATATAACATTTCTCGGTCACCCACATCCCCCAGAACCTTTTCTTAAGTTTTTCTGTCTATTCTTTCTAGCATGTCGAGGGATCAGTTGCTAATGTCCTCTCCTGCTCAGCTGGTGAACCTGGAAATATTGAGGCAATGTTACAATTGCCTCATGTACACAGACAACCCTCTCCTCCTCCCACAAAACACAAATACATGCGAGAGATGCAACTATACGGCCAAACTGGAGGCTGAGCTCTCTCAACATAGGACTGGCATGACCAGACAGGAGGAGAAGGTAACCACACACACTATAGACCCAGTCTCACATAATACCATCACAACCTCAAATCATACACATAAACACACAAAGACATACTCGGAGGCTCTGATCAAAAATCTACCAAAACAGCAGAGGCCACCAAAGCAGACACCCAAACAACTATCACCTCAGAACACAACACCTGCAACACATAGACCACACAGTCAGAGTGTCAAGCAGTCACAGCCCTTAAGGCCAAACACAATGCCAGATACACTAGTCATTGGTGAATCCATAGTCAGACACACTGACGTCCCGCTCACCAGACTGAGTAAGGAGAAGGTCACAGTAAGCTGCCTGTCGGGTGCTAGAATCCGCCACATAACGTATGCACTCAGGTCTCTCAACAGCAGGTACAAGTACGACTCAATCATTGTCCACGCTGGTGTTAACGACCTGAGACGTACCTCCTTGGACTACATGAAAAGAGACATAGAGGAGCTCTCTGATTATGTAGCCCAAGCAGGTATGACCCTGACCTTGAGCAGTATCCTACCTTCACCAAGAATGATGCCACAATACAGAGATAAGATGATCAGCTTTAACAATTGGCTTAAACTCTGGTGTCATTCAAAGGGGGTCCAATGTCTGTCTGCCTGGGATGACATGCTGGACAAGCCACGCTGCTTCGCAAGGGACGGCTTGCACTTGTCACCCCTGGGATTCCGGATTTTGGCAAAGGATCTTGCCACCCCCATAGTGCCTTTTTTAGGCAAGGCTCAAATTCTAAACCTACCACCCTAGAACAAAACAAAGCAAAAAAACTAAGGGTAATGCTGCTCAATGCCAGAAGTCTCAACCTCAAGATGCACGCACTCGAGGCCCTTCTCAGTATGGAGAACATCGATGTCTGTGCTGTGACAGAAACCTGGTTCAAGGCTCCTGAGAGCACCCCAGCACTATCAGGTTTTACCTCATATCATGCTCCGCCCCAAAACCCGGACAATACCAAGAAAGGAGGAGGGGTATCCATATTCATCAAGGACACCCACACCTCAAGATTGGTGGCATCGCACGATGCATCGGAAACCATTCAGGTGCAATTAACCATAGGCAAGACTGCTCTGCAAATTGTAGCATGTTACAGGCCACCCTCGCAAACTCAGGAACCTCATATGGCCTTCCTGAAAACACTGGAGGGGATAAATGTATCTCCGAACACCATCATACTAGGTGACTTCAACTACCCTAATATAAACTGGGAACACTACTCAAGCCCAAACACTCTAGCCCAAAAGTTCCTGGAATTCATAAACTCAAATGCCATGGAACAACTAGTCACCATCCCCACAAGAGGAGAAAACATACTTGATCTCATCATCACGAACATGGGAGCACAATGTTCAACGCCGGAAGTATACCCCTCACTGGTGAGATCTGATCACAAACTAATCTCGCTGGAGGTCCTCATCTCGCCCCCACCCGAAATGAAGAAGACCACAGTAAAGAACTTCTCGAAAGCCGACTTCACACTTCTAAAGACTAGTGTGGTCTCCTTTAAGGCCCCTGAGCCGGCGGTTAACATTACTCAAACCGCTGAATCACTTACAAATGCCTTCTACCAGCACCTGCAGGGCTGCATGGATCAGGCAATCCCAAGCAAAACAAAGACTCTTTGTACCAAAGGCAAGCGTCCAGTCTGGCGGACCCCAGCCATAAACAAACTCTACAACAAAAGGAGAAAGCTACTACAAGATAGAGCAAAATCCTTAAAAGGTAAGACACTGCTGATCACTATAAGTAAAACGCTAAGAGCTCTCATAAAATCATCCAAAGCTAATTTTGAGAAAAAATAGCTAAGGACTCTAAAGACAACCATAAGGCATTCTTTAGCTATGTCAGAAACCTAGGAGGAAACTCCCAGATATGCTCAGAATTAGTTCAAAATGATGTGAAGATTACTGATCCTACAGACATTGCCAACATACTGGCTGAAAGGTTCAGTGCAAACTTCTCCCCCCCCTAAAGGAGAGATATCTATACCAAATGATTGTAGCCCCCCCAAACATCTCTAACGCCCAGGTGAGAACTGCTCTCTCCAAGGCAAAGAACACAGCATCCATGGGACCTGATGGTGTCCCCGGCTGTGTGCTCCATGAACTCAACGAGGAATTAAACCCACAGTTAGGACAGCTGTTTAATCTTAGTCTCACCTCCGGATACGCACCCAGGAGTGGCGCACAGTGACTGTGGTCCCACTCCACAAAGGCAGTGCCTCCACCGACCCTGGAAATTACCGTCCCATTAGCTTGACAAGCCTTATCTGCAAAGCCATGGAGAGGATCGTAATGGATCTCATAAATAAAGACATAGGGAACTTGCAGACTTTGGATCCAACCCAGTTTGGCTTTGTCAAAGGCAGATCATGCCTTCTAAACTTGGTTGACTTTTTGAAACAGTCACCAAGGCCATTGACGAGGAAAGGCAGTCCATACAGCCTACCTAGACCTGGTGAAGGCTTTTGATACAATACCTCACTCGGGTATCATTGAAAACTCATCAACTTAAATGTAAACCCATACATTACAAGATGGGTTGCAAACTGGCTGAGTGACAGAACCCACAGGGTCAGAGTTGCTGGCGCCATGTCAGACTCAAAGCCTGTCACAAGTGGTGTCCCACAGGGCTCAGTCCTGGGCCCACTCTTGTTTGGCATCTACTTTTCTGAAGTACAAGCAAACACAGGAGGGTTATGGCTGACAAAGTTTGCAGATGACTGCAAACTGGGCACCGTAGTTGAAAACACATCCGACACAGATATCCTTCAGAAGGGTCTCACAGAAACGGATAACTGGTGCCAGAGCCATGGCCTAAAGTTAAATGCCAAGAAATGCATAGTCATACCCTTCGGGAAAAATAAGGTTACCCCTAGCTACCATATAGGTGGCAATCCCCTGAACACAGAAGAAGTTATTAGGGACCTGGAAACCCAGGTTGACAGTAGCCTTTCATTCGACACTCATATTGCTAAAGTAGTTAGGAAGACCTTCTACATTGCCCACCTTATCATGAAGGGATTCACATCTAGATCAAGGGAAGTCATAGTCTCCTATACTGATCACTCCTCACACCAATGATCGACTACAATGCCCCACTCGGAATGTATCTGACCCGACACTTGCAGCAGCTGGAGAGGCCACAAAGTTCCTCACCAAAAGGATAAAGGGTCTCAAAAATCTGTCTTATGCTGCCCGACTGAAAGAACTCCAGTTATATTCAGTTGCTTACCGCTTGCTCAGAGGTGACCTATGCCTGACATACAAGGCCATGTCAAACCCAGATTTGATGAACATGCTTCATCTCAAAAAATCTAGATCCCTCAGAGCCACAAGGGCAGGAGACTTAAACCTCGACACGGTTATTAATAGGACATGCTGGAGGGATAGATTCATCACCCAAAGACTCCCTATGCTGTGGAACAAAATCCCGGTTTATGTGAGGCAGAGCACCTCGCTGGCCTTGTTCAAGAGGAATCTTGACCAATGGATGGGAGATCGCAGATACACCCCAGGGGTTACCTCAGTGTCACTGCTCGACAGAGGCACAGCAAAATAATGGGCATAGTTTCTCCAAACTAAAGGGGTGGCGTAAGCCACAAAACTATGGGCTAGGCTTATAAATGCCCTCGGGCAGATAGCCTAGTATGAACCTATGAACCTATGAACCTATGAACCTTAGATAATGGGCGATCTATAGATCAGCACCCTGACTGGAGAATGAACATTCTCCAGCAAGGTGCTAATCTACAGGTTATGCCCACTGAAAAATTGGTGCGCTGGTTCATGGCAGCATATCAAGCTGCTGTGGAGTTCGGACTGAAAGTAACCTAACAGTCCCCATTAATTTAAGCTTGCTAACCAGCACTTGTGGAAAATGTATATAAATATATATATATATATATATATATATATATATATATATATATACAAGAAATTTAAAAAGTGTGAGATCGATTGAGCCATTATTTTACATTCACTAAGCAGTGCTTTTGCTGTTTGGTGAGTGAAAAAAATAAATGAAACAGAAAAAAGTGGGGGGGGGGTCTATGTCATATCATTGAACGACCACATTGACAATGCAGGCCTTCAAACTGTTCTGACTGACATTGCATTATGTTAGGGATCAGGAAATTTGCCCTTTTCCCCACTATAATGCAATCTCTGAGTTGGTATATATAATTAGCAGGGTTGTGGGGGTCGGTGACCTGCATTACTGATGAGATGATGTTTGATAATGTGGCCATTGGATGATATGACATGGACCTGGGTGTATGTTTATGTTTCTTTCTGTGTGTGAGCATATGTGTGATTGTGTACATGAAAACACAGTGTATGTGTGTGTGTGTGTGTGTGTGTGTGTGTGTGTGTGTGTGTGTGTGTGTGTGTGTGTGTGTGTGTGTGTGTGTGTGAAGCAATTGAGGACTGGCAGCAGCACTTAAGAGACTTGCATACCTCTCAACCTCTTAGCTCAAGATATCTGAATAAAGTCTAAAATAAAGGGGGAACAAAGCCTCAAAACAGGAACATATTTTAAATATTGCTGTTAGAAAAATCACAAAGTTGCTTGAATAACTGGATTTGTGTTAGCATGCATTTTCTGAAATGCAGGTGTCTGTGTGTATGAGAGAGAGATTGTTTGACCAGTGGCAGCAGCAGAAAAGAGGTTTGTATACCTCTCGACCTCTTAGCTCAAGAAATCTGGTTAAAGCCTGAAATAGGGAACCACAACTCGAAAATAGTAAGAGATTTTAAATAATGTTCTTTTAAAATGACAAAGTAGCTTAATTAACAGGATTTGTGTTAACATCAATTTTATGACGGAAATAAGGTTAAAGTCAAATGTATGTCATTATTTAGTGATTTCAGTCCCGAAATGACTGGTAACAAACCACATATTTTAGGAGTAAGGGTCCAAAAAATAAAGTAAATCTAGATATTTTTTTAAATGTTATATTTTGGATGAAAAATGCTTTCTCCAACACCACTTAAATATACTACAGCAACTCTGAAGCATTAGGCAGAGGAACTATTTTACATCAAAAGCATATAAAAATAATATAGTAAAAATAAATAAGTAAAACACAACAGTTTTACAAACAGCCCATTCTCTAAGCACAATAATGCCCTCCAGGGTGTGTTACTGTGTAAACAACGCCCTTCCAGATAACACTCATGGGTGGCAGTTATTTACAGAGTAACACACACCCTGTTGGGCATTATTGCTTGCTTATCACTGTTTTGTTTTTCCACTAAGATACCTAATAGCTATTTCCCTGCACTAGCTCATATAAAGTACTCTTGAAGAGTTGTAAATATCATTTATTTCTGAGGTCTAGGATATGATAAATATTTTTGGAGGTTGGTGTGTATGGAAATGTGCTGCAAGAATTCATACAATAAACTGGGAACAGAGGTGAAGGCATAAGCTTAGCATGCTATTCTTTGAAATACAACAGTATAAAGTCACTCCTAACCAAAGCATTAATGCAGTTGTTTCTTATCATGAAGTAACAGCTATTAGATTCATTTCATGCAACAATAAACAGGAGTGGGCAGAAGGTGACATACTCAATGATGAACAGTAAAACAGAAAACCAGTCTAGATACAGAACTTGAGGTTGGTCTCCTTTGTACACGCAGATCACTGGAAATCTGTGGACGGTACCAGTTTTAAATTATTCATCTCCTTATATTGATGTTATAAAAACTATGCCACTGAGTGATTAGGCTCACTTTGTTTACAGACACTCTTGATGTCACTCTCTTACACGAAAAATCATTGTGCTGTACACACAAGTTCCATGTCTGATGCAGTATAAATCTAAATAGTCTCCATCCATAACCAGCCAGCAACTTTAACATTTTCTCTGTTGTATAATGAGTTAACAGCTAAAGCTAGAATCAAGATTTCAATTCCCTGAGAAGGATAACAACAGTATTGTTTTGTTTTTCAGAAAATATCTGATTTTCTGCATCTCTCTCTCTTATGCCTGCAGGCCAGAGATTCTGCCTGGCTATACTGTGTGTTTCTTCAAAGTGTCTGTTTTTACTCATTAAACGTATAGACAAACTCATTAATCATTTCTGTGCATAGCATTAACAGTAGTTAGCATTTTGTTTATCCTCTTCTTGGCACCTACTATAGAATATTAGTTTCTCAAACAAAATTTAAAATAGACACTGTTTGAAAAAGTAAGTCGTACAGGTTGGGGGTTGTAAAGAATGCACACTGTGTTTTGACCTGTAAGAAGTAGGATGTGTCTGGGCTGCAGTAAGTATAGCAGGAGAAGGGCAACTGGTGAAGGGTCACTGTGGCAGCTATCCATCACTCTAAAAGTATGAATAGGAGAGATAACTATAGTAATATAGAATTCAATTTAATTTTTGGCCATCCTGGGAGACTTACCAAGCTGAGCAAGGAAAGAATGGCAATTAGGTGCTTGTCTGATGCCAGAATCTGTCAGATCATGCATGCACTCCAGTCCTTGAACAACAAGTATCAGTATAACTCTGTCATAGTTCATGCCAGTGTTAATGACTTGAGGTGGACCTCCCTGGACTATATGAAGAGAGGCGTATTGGAGCTCTTGGATTATGTGCCCAAGGCAGATATGAGCCTAGCATTCATCAACATTCTACCTTTTCCAAGGATGATGCCGCAATATGAGCTAAAATAATTGACTTCAATAATTGGCTTATTTTTTGGCGTCAATCAAAGAGGTCCAATATTTGTCAGCCTGAGAGGATATGATCAACAGACCATGCTTCTTTGCTGGGGGTGGATTGCATCTGTCACCTCTAGGGTTTCAATTATTGCCAAAGACATTATCCACCCAAGTAGTGACTTTATTAGGCAATGACAATCTAATAAACCTACCAACATAACAAAACAAGCAAAGGAAAATATGAAGGTGCTATTGATAAATTTTAGGACAAGAAATTCCACTCCCTACAAGCCCTTCTCAATCTGAAGGACTTTGACATCTGTGTAGTGACTGAGACCTGTTTTAAAATAGCAGAGAGCATATCAGCTGTGCAGGGCTATAATGCCTTCCACACATTTAGACCAGCTACTGTGCAGGAGGAGAAAAAATGTGGAGGTATCTCAATCGATGTCCAAGAAGAGACTCATAGGCTGATAAAGTAGCATGATGCATTAGAGCTTCATCATGTCTAAATGACCATCAGAAAGATCCTGTACCACATATTAGTTAGTTATAGAACTCCCTCTATGACACAAGAAAGCCACAGCACCTATCTACCAGAACTAGAATCATTCAGTATTAAACCCAATACCATTTTCCTATGTGATCTAAACTATCTAGCTATGGACTGGGAAACTTATATCACCACTGGTTCACAAACACAGATATTCCTGGACTTTGTCAATACAAATGCTCTGGAACAATTAGCCAGAGTGAAAAATTAATTATGAAGGTGCTGCTGTGCTGTACTTATTGTACTGAAACCAAATCTAACACAGAGTACCCACTAAGGGGAATAACATCTTAGATCTTGTCTTAACTAATATGAGAGCATCTTACACCGTCCCTTGTCAATCTTCATCACGTGTTACTTCTGAGCATAAAGCAGTGTCCTTCAAAATAAAATTTAAACCAGAGATCCCTTCCACCCAAGGTACCTTTAGAAATTTCTTTAAGACAAACCACCTACTCCCATGTGATACACTGGCAAGCTTCAGATCTCCAACAAACCCAGTTAACTCCACTGAATATGCAGAAATGTTATACCACTACATTATACCAACATGTAAAAAGCTGCAGAAACAAGTGTAAGGCAAACCCCAGAAACAAATCCATTTGGTAGAACCATAATATCAAAAAGCTTTATTATAAAAGGAAAATAATTTTGATCAAAAGTAAAAACAGTAATTACCAGAATGTAAGACCCTTGTCACTGAAATAAACAAACTCCAGAGTTTAATAAAATCCACCAAAGCAAAGTTTTGAGCTAAAACAATTACCCAAGCCAACAACAATCACAATGTATTGTTTAGTTATGTTTGCAATCTTAAAGGCAAAATTCAGCAATGCACTGAGCTGATTGTGAATGGTGTTACCTCCACTGAGGCTAAAGATATAGTGAACCTACTGACTGATAAATGTAGCTTTAACTTTACCCCTCTCTCCTCTCCATCTGTCCCTCAAGATATATCTGAAACCAGCTTGCCTCCAGCTATCACACAAGTCCAAGTCCTAACATTGCTATCAAAAGCTAAAAGTAGTGCATCTATGGTTCCTGACAATATTCCTGTATACATCTTAAATAGCATGAAGCATGATTTATCCTCAGTCCCTAGCAACACTTTTCAATCTCAGCCTCCATACAGGTTTTGTACTAAGCATACCTCTCAACTGTCTAGAGTTGCACAAAATATATAGATTTATGAGTCATATTTTTGGTCTGTTTCTCAGAAAATTTGTAGTTTTCTGGATTTTTTTTTGGCAAATCATTGAGGATTGAATTCACCAAATAATGTTAGGCATTTGAGTTTCAGACTTCATATCCTTCAAAAACTACATGGTAACACAAGAGCTTTTATTCTAGCAACTTTCTAAGTTTATAAAAGCAATATTTAAAATTGTCCCTATTTTTGGCCCTTTGTCCTCCAATTATCTTTGTCTTTGTCCAGATTTTCTGTGCCAAGAAGTTGTATGCTATGATACCAAGTGAATGGAGAACAGCTACTGTCATTCCCCTGCATAAGGGAGGATCTTCCACCGACTGAGGCAACTACAGACCCATAAGTATGAGCCGCGTCATATGCAAAGCCATGGAAAGACTTATCATGAATCTAATCGATCAAAACATAGAGAACCTACAAACAATGGACCCATCTCAGTTTGTATTCATCAAGGCCAGGTCATGCTTACTCACCCTGGTGGATTTTTTGGAAAAGGTCACCAAAGCAATGGATGAAGGCAAAATGGTACACATGACATATACCTCAACCTGGCCAAAGCTTTTGACACAATTTCCCACTCAGGCATAGTAAAAAAGCTAAATAACTGGAAATAAACACCTTTGTCACCTGTTGAATTGACAGCTGACTCCCAGATATGTTTCAGGAAATCAAAATAGGGGAAGTTACCTCCACAATGAGACCAGTCACCAGTGGAGTCCCCCAGGGTTGTTTGCTGAGACCTCTCCTGTTTGGCATTTTAATTTTTTGAAGTAAAAGCAAATACCAAAGGGTTATGGCTGACTGAGTTTGCAAGCTAGGGGCAGTCACTGAATCCCCTAATGACTTAGCCATCCTGTAGGAAGGTTTGTCCTAAATATATAACTGATGCCAAAATCATGGACAGAAACTAAATGCCAAAAAAAGGCATAATTATATCCTTTGGGAAGTCATCTACCCCCAGTGACAATATACCCTTATGATTTGACCCATTTGTTAGGGATTTGTGAATGTATGTGGACAGTGACTTAACCTTTGACCAACATGTGTCCTTTGGTGTAAGAAAGTCCTTCTATATTGCACAGATTATAAACAAAGGAATTGCGTCTAGATCTTCAAATGTTATTATCCTCCTTTACTCAGCTATCATTTGGCTAGTCATGGACTATAATGCCCCCAATACAATGAAACAATTGGAACATCCACACAGATACCTTACTAAAGGATACAAGACCTAAACAACATGTCCCACATAGATCAGCTCAAAGCCATGTCAGTATACTCAGTTTCCAACAGGCTGCTAAGAGATGACCTGTGTCTGGCAAACAAGATATTCTCCAACCCTATACTGATGGATTTAATGCACATCAGCAAGTCAAAGGGCATCAGAAATACTCAGTCTAGGGATCTAAACCTGTTCTGCAACATAAAAGGAATGGTTGGGAGAGACAGGCATATCTTGCAGGAGATACTGCTGCTGTGAAATTTACTCCCTGTCCATATTCAAGCACAACTTGTATCTATGGGGTGAAAAACAGAACATTTACCCTAGTTCTTCCCCCTGTACTACTAATGGACAGAGGCAACTCCTAAATGCTTTATTCTAGTAATGGGTCCCCTCAAATTATCAATGGTATGATTCCAGTTATTCTCATTAGGGGTAATATATGGTCATAAACTACAGGATGGTTAAGGCCAGTCTTTATTCAAATGGGATAGGTTAATTTGAGCACAAAAATGGAAAATGGTTAGGCCTAAAATGGCCTGCACAGGCAGCTAGCCTAGTATGAACCTGTGGCCAAAACTACTATAATCAGCATAATGCTTTCTTAGTTCCTATTGTACTATTTCTTCATTTTTCTGAGCAAGAGTAAATCAGCTCAAGTGGTCAGGGAAATGATTATTATGTGCAAAATGTATAAATAAGATAAAAAAGATAACATATTTTATTATGGTAATGGCGAGACTGTAAGGAAGAAACACTGCTGCCATATTGCGTCCTCAAACTTTTGTACAACATTTTAAGTTTTTATACTTGTTGCTTAGTATAATGTACTGATTCTGCCTTTTCTCTTGAATGTCCTGTACACAAGTGGAAAAACGCTGAAAGATACAAATATAAAGAAATCTGTTAGAGAAAAACATGACTTCTTTGCTATCAAACAGATTTGAAAGGAACAGTGGTAAAGAAAATATCTATATGGTTTATCATTTTACTATTTTATATATATATATATATATATATATATATATATATATATATATATATATACACAGCTATATATATATATATATATATATATATATATATGTGTGTGTGTGTGTGTGTGTGTGTGTGTGTGTGTTTATTCTAGCTCCTCAGTGACAGAAACATGGGGAAATGGAAGAAAACTATACACAGTGCTTTCACTGATGGCATGAAAAAATAAATTGTATGAACTGTGATTTTCATTGTAGAATAGTTGCTAGGGAGAACAAAATTGATGAGTTTAAATCAACAAGTGGAACTTGATGACTAGTAGGTTAGTCTTAGATAGCACTATCCATTGTAGTTATACCTCTGATGACAGGCACAATTACGTAGCTGCAACATTTTTAAAATGTCACATTGTGTACTCACTTGTGAAACATGGAGGTACTGATTAATATGCAGTATTTGTGCTAATTAGACATCTATGATTTTCATAGGTTCATAGGTGTGTACTAGGCTAATGACCCTGGAGCCTTTACAAGCCTAGCCCATAGGATTACCCTGGAATCATGCCACCCGACATTAGTTCCTAATGCCTCTGTCGCGTAGAGCCACTGGAGTGATCCCCAGGGTGAATTTTCTATTTCCCATCCACTCATCAAGATTTCTCTTGAAGAGGGCTATTGAGGTGCTCTGCTTGACATGTATGGGAAGTCCATTCCATAGCATGGGCAGTTTCTGGGTTATGAACTTGTCCCTCCAGCATGTTCTGTTGATTGTGGTAATGAGGTTGAGGTCTCTGGAGCATGTGGTGCGGAGGGATTGGAATTTCTTTAGATGTAGCATTTCTAAAGGAGCTGGGTCAGACATGGCTTTGTAAGTCAAGCAGAGATCACCTCTAGGTAGGCAATATGAGACAGATAATAGTTGGAGTTTTTTGAGTCTGTCCATATAGGACAAGTGTTTAAGGCTTAGGATCCTCTTTGTGAGGTACTTTTGCCGCTTCTCCAGTTGTTGCAGGTGTCTAGTGAGGTACATGCCAAATGGGGCATTGTACTCGATGACTGACCTAATGAGGCAAGAGTGGAGGGAGACAATGACCTTTTTCTTCCTGGATGCAAAACCCTTAATAATGAGATGTGCCACATAGAAGGACTTTCTGACCACAGTTGCAATGTGGTGGTCAAAAGAGAGGTTGCTGTCAACCTGTGTTCCCAGATCTCTTATAATGCCTTCTGTGTTCAGTGGACTACCATCAATGTGGTAATTCAAGGGAACCATTTTTTTCCCAAGAGGGATGACAACACATTTTTTGGCATTGAGCTTAAGGCCATGGTTCTGACATCAGTTGTTGGTCTCATTGAGGCCTTTCTGCAGGATGTCAACATCACTTGGGGAGTTAATAATAGTGCCCAATTTGCAATCGTCTATGGACTTTGTCAGCCAGAGTCCCTTCATGTTGGCCTGGACTTCAGAGAAGTAGCTACCAAACAGGTGAGGACCCAGGATGGAACCCTGTGGGACTCCACTAGTGACTGGTTGACAATCTGACTTGGAGTCAGCTACTTCCACACTGTGGATTCTATATGTGAGCCAGTTTGTAACCCACCTAGTGATATAGAGGTCAATGCCTAGCTTAGTGAGTTTTTGTATGATTCCTGAGTAAGCAATGGTATCAAAGGCCTTGGCCAGATCAAGGTAGGCTGTATGAACCACACTGCCTTCATCCACAGCTCTGGTGACTGACTCAATGAAGTTGACCAAGTTGAGCAGGCACGATCTACCCTTCACAAAACCAAACTGTGTAGGATCCAGAGTTTGGAGATTCACTATATCCTTGTTTATTAGGTCCATGATGATGCATTCCATAGCCTTGCATATCAGACTCATCAGGCTAATGGGGCAATAATTCCGAGGGTCTCTAGTTGCTCCTCCTTTGTGGAGAGGGATGACTGTAGCAGTGCACCATTTGGTAGGGACAAAGCCTGAGGTGAGGCTGTGACTGAACCGAGCACACAGGTGAGGTGCCAGTTCATTTTGTAGTTCATGTAGAACGCAGCGAGGGATATTGTCAGGTCCCCTAGAAGCTGTACTCTTGGCCTTGGACAGTGCTGTTTTAATCTGTGCAGCAGTAATACTGAGTGCTTGCCAATCTACTGGTATTGTGATTGGTTCTTTGGGTGGGGGAGAGAGGGGTAAAGGTAACACTGAATCTTTCGGTCAGTATGCTGGCAATATCTATTGGCTCAGTATAGGAGGTACCATTGTGCAGCAGCTCAGAGCAAATCTGGGTATTGCTGTGGAGATTCTTTACATGACTATAGAAGACCTTGTAGTTGTCTTTACTATCTGCTGCAATTCTGTTTTCATAGCTAGCTTTAGAGGATTTGATGAGGGATCTCAACCTTTTGTTGAGGCTGATAAGGGAGTTTTTCCAGTCTTGGGACTTTGCCTTATTCCGCAACAGTTTCCTCCTTCTGTTGTAGAGTTTGTTTATGGCAGTTGACCACCAGATTGGCTTCCTTTTTTTTGAGGAGAGTGTCTTGGTTCTATTGGGTGTGGCGAGATCCATGAATTTGCATATGTGTTCATACAGTGCATTGGTGTATGATTCGGTGGTCATGCAACAATTCTCTATTTGCATGGGTGCCGTGAAGTTAGCCACCTCTGTTTTTAGGAGCCAAAAGTTAGCTTTGGAGAAGATTTTCATGGTGGTTACCTTTGTGGGGGGGGGGGTTGATTTCCAAGGTGATTAGTTTGTGGTCAGATCTAACCAGGGGGGAGGTGACTATTGGTGTAGAGCAATGGTCACCCATGTTAGTAATGACCAGGTCAAGGATGTTGCTATCTCTAGGGGCGGTAAGAACGAGCTGGTCCAGAGCATTGGAATTAATGAATTCCAGAAAGCATTGGGCAAGTGTATTGGTACATGAGTAGTTTTCCCAGTTAATGAAGGGGTAGTTGAAGTTGCCCAGTATGAGCTTTAGGTTGGACCCTAATATTCTCCAGGGTGCTTAGGAACATGGAGTGTGAGTCTTGGAACATAGTTGGGGACCTATAGCAGGCTATGACCTAAATCGCTGTCTTACCCAATGTTAGCTGCACCTGAAGTTTCTCAGATGCGTTATGTTGGGCTACCAGTCTTTTACAGAGTCTTTGGTCTGCAGTGGCTTTTCAGATCTGGAGGCTGAAAAGCATTTCATATTTAACCATCTTGAAACAAAAAAAAATCTACTTCTTCATGTATTTTACCCCATTCAAATACTATGTTTATTTACTTGTTACTTGTTAGTTTGCTTTGCCTGCTTACAGTACAGTAACATTAAAGTTTTTTATACATTTGTTCATAGGCTAATAGGTAGGTACTAGACTATTGGCCCAAGGGCCTAAGTAAGCCTAGCCAACAATGTTCCCTGGCTTATGCCACCCAAGAAAGTTAATTTCCTGTGCCCCTGTCGAGCAGAGCCACAGAAGTGATCAACAGGGTGTATTTCCTATTTCCCATCCACTCATCAAGATTTTTCTTGAAGAGTGCTAATGAGGAACTTTGCTTGACATAGATGGGTAGCTTGTTCCAGAGTATAGGAAGTCTCTGGGACAGGAATCTATCCCTCCAGCATGCCCTGTTTATTGTGGTGATAAGGTTTAAGTCCCTAGAGCATGTATCTTGGAGGGATTGGGATTTCTTTAGGTGTAGCATGTCTAACAGCTCTGGGTTTAACATAACGTTATATGTTAGGCAGAGATCTCCTCAGAGTAGGTGATATGCTACAGAGTAAAGCTGGAGTTTTTTGAGACGGTCAGTGTAGGGCATCTGTTTGAGGCCAGTAATCCTCTTTGTGAGGTACTTCTGTGGCCTTTCCAGCTGCTGCAGATGTCTTGTGAGGTACATTCCAAAAGGGGCATTGTACTCTATAATGGGTCTAATGAGTGCTGAGTAGGGGGGAACAATGACCTCTTTTTTCCTGGATGAGAACCCTTTTGTGATGAGATGTGCCACATAGAAGGATTTCCTGACCACTGTAACGATGTGATTATCAAAGGAGAGACTACTGCCCCCTGGGTCCCAAGGATTCTTATCACACATTCAGCATTAAATAGACTGTTGTTTATGTGGTAGTTCATAAATTTTTACCAAAGGGGATGAAAATGCACTTTTGGCATTGAGATTGAAGCCATACCTCTGACACCAGGCATCTGTCTTAGTGAAGCCCTTCTGTAGGATGTCCACATCATTTGGGGACTCGACTATGGCTCCTAGTTTGCAGTCATCTGCGAACTTCATTAGCCAAAGGCCCTCTGTGTTAGCCTGTACTTCAGAGAAGTAGATACCAAAAAGGAGAGGTCCCAGGACTGAACCCTGTGGTACTCCACTTGTCACTGGTTTGAAGTCAGATTTGGAGTTTGCAACTTTTACAGTGTGGGTTCTGTCAGTGAGCAAGTTGGCAACCCATCTTGTGACATAGGGATTTATACCTAGTTTAGTGAGTTTAGCTATAATTCCAGAATGGCGGATGGTGTTGAAAGCCTTGGCGAGATCAAGATAGGCTGTGTGAACCACCTTACCCTCATCTACGGCTTTGGTGACTGCCTCGAAGAAGTTTATCAGGTTCAGAAGGCATGATCTGCCTTTCACAAACCCAAACTGTTTGGGGTCCAGAGTTTGGAGGTTACCAATGAATTTCTTTATGAGTTCCATGATAATACGTTCCATGGCCTTGCAGACCAAGTTCATCAGGCTAATAGGGTGATAGTTCCCAGGATCAGTGGTGGCTCCCCCTTTGTGGAGTGGGATAACTGTTGCTGTGCACCATTCAGTGGGCACAAAGCCTGACATGAGACTATGATTGAGCATGATGCTTAGGTGGGGAGCCAGTTCATTCTGCTGTGTTTTGGTTTTAGAGAGTGCAGCTTTTACCTGCATAGATGTGATTACAGGGACTCTGCATTCTTCCTCTATAGATATGGGCTCTTTAGGAAGTGAGAGGGGGGTAAAGTTAGCACTGAACCTATCTGCCAGGATGTTGGCAATATCAGTTGGTTCTGTAATTTTCATGTCGTTGCACTGTAACCCAGAGTAGATCTGGATGTTGCCATTGAGATTCTTGACATAGCTATAGAATGCTTTGTGGTTGCCCTTAGAATCAGTGGCGATTTTATTTTCGTAGCTAGCTTTGGAGGATCTTAGAAGGGATCTTAGCTACTTACTGAGGCTGACCAGGGAGCTCCTCCACTCATAGGATTTTACTCTCTTTTGCAACAGTTTCTTCCTTCTGTTGTAGAGTTTGTTTATGGCAGGGAAACACCAGATTGGCTTCCTTTTTTTGGAGGGTAGCATCTTGGTTCTATTTGGGATAGCACGATCCATGCACTCGTGTAAGTGCTTATAGAGTGCATTTGTGTAGGAGTCAGCAGTTGTAACTGTATTGTCCATCTGCATGGGTGTCATGAAGTTCGCCACTTCTGTCTTAAGAAGAATGAAGTTGGCTTTGAAGAAATATATTACCATGGTTTCCTTAATGGTGGGTGGGGGTGGGATGTGGATATCTAGGGTGATTAGCTTATGGTCGGATCTGACCAACGAGGAGTTGACTTCAGGTGTGGAATGCCGGTCACTCATGTTGGTAATGACTAGGTCTAGGATATTGTTGCCCTTGGTGGGGGTGTGGATAAGTTGATCCAGGGCATTGGAATTTATGAATTCCAGAAAGTGTTGAGCGAAGGAGTTGGTACATGAGTAGTTTTCCCAATTAATGGTGGAGTAGTTGAAATTGCCCATTATTAGGATGTTTGGGTGAATCCTAATATTTTCCAGTATATCAAGAAAAGAGGAGTGGGAATCCTGGGGCATGGTGGGGGATCTGTAGCAAGCTACAATTTGGATTGCAGTTTTGCCCAGTGTTGGTTGCACTTGCATAACCTTGGATGCATTATGCTGCACAACTAGCCTGGAGGTGTGAATATCCTTAATGAAATGGACACACCTCTGTATTTATGAGATTTCAAACCCTTGAAAATATTTCCAGCAGCATTACATATCATAGAAACTCTATAATGGTACAGGGTTGATAGACAAATCATTAATTAACAAATTATAAATTGCTGACCCCAAATATCCTTGTGTAACATCCCTCATCAAAGTAAATATCAATGAAATAATACCTATCAAATCTACTTTTTTGTTTTCTCTTCCTCCAGGAATCCACTAATACTGCAAAATATTACGGAATTGCAGCAGCTGAGTGAAATCAAAGGAATTTGTGAAATCTATACAGATAACCATGCTTGATCTTATATATATATATATATAGATATATATATATATATATATATGTGTGTGTGTAACAAAGTCATTCAGGGTTATAGTGGTCCCACGTCTAGCTATTCAACCTGAATGTCATTCCAGTAGGCAAAAAAAAACTAGGTCAGTATTTTTTCTCATTCAGGTTTTAAAATTCTTCCTTAGATATATAAATATAGTTTGCATGCAGACATATTTGTCTGGTGACACCTTGTGTAAGCAGCATAGGAGGTTGGGGTGGGGAGAGATTTGAACTGTTGATAACAGGAGTGTAAGGTAGAGAAGGGTAGGGTAGGCTAATTAGGAAAGTGATGTAGGCAGGGGAGGGGTTGAAGGTTTTTAGGTTAAGCAGGGGAGGATTTCAGTCTTCTTGGCATAGGTTCATTTTAATTAATACCACTTTTCCACATCTAAACAACCAGGTGTTGATAGGCCTGACAGTAGGTAGCTGGTGGGAAAGTAAGGAGTTCAGTGTTTAATTTTGAATTGTAGGTAATACCTTTGTTAGCTTTGTTATTTTAGTGGGTATGCAGCTAGACATATGGCTATATGTATATATAGGAAAAAGACCACACTGGATACTCAAAACAGTTCCAATTAGCGCTTTTGTTTACTAAAATGAGCAAACTTCTTCAGACAATTTTAAGACACACAAGTACACTTAAATACAATACTTATCATGACATCATTTCCTTTAGAAAAATATAATTTTCTTTAGAAAAACATTTCCTTTAGAAACACATTATTTCCTTTGGAACAACATTTGGATGGTGCTTCTATAGATTTAATGATTTATTTGTTGGAATTAGTTTTGAGCAATAATTATTTTTTGTTCAACAGAGAATTTTACTTACAGAAAACTGGTGTAGCCATGGGGTCTCCGTGTGGTGGTACCTTTGCCAACACAGTGATGGCCCACTAGAAAAAACAATTCCTATTTACAGATCATATTTTCCAAGAAAAGGTTGCATGGTACACTCATTATTTAGACGATATTTTATCCTTTGGCAAGGTAATAAGAATTCTGCTGCAGCATTTGTTGAACATATTTCTAAATACACAAATTTCCTTGACTTTACCTGGGAATTCAATACTGAACAAATTTGCTTCCTTGATGTTGAATTGATTAAATGTCCCTCATTGGACATTGGGGTTATTTCAAAAATTTTTAGAAAATCAACATACTCAAATGCATTCCTTCCTTTTTCCAGTTGCCACCCTTTTCACCAGAAAAGGGGAGTTGTTAAGGGTCAACTGGTACGGGCTGCAAGAATGGTGACCTTAGAAAATGATTATTTTAGATGAATGCAGGTTATTGAAGGAAATGTTCAGTAAATGTGGCTACCCCATCAATTTAGTGGATGACCTGATAGATGAAGTCTCCTCTAAAAGAGTTTGTGGTATTTTTAAACCATTATTGAGTGTCAAGGATAGTAATATCTTCACTAATTTGGGCTCTTGTAGTCCGGATAATTCATTGGACAATTTGAATGGTACTTGCAACACATCAGGAATTGACTGGGACCGTAGGGATCTTGTCCCCAAACAACCATCTGGGTCCTCAGATGTTGATTTAGCAAGGTTGAACTTTATAACTACATTTTCTATAAATGCTCCCTTTTTGAGATCAATTATTATCAAAAATTGGTCCTTCTTATTAGATGATAATTTGACTAGACAACATGTAGGAGAGGCTCCCTTTGTAGTATTTAGGAAAGGCAGGAATTTAAAAACACTTTTGGAAAATAGTACTTTAAAATGTCATCCCCCACATTGTGGGATGTTTAAATGTGAGGCTTGCCGTTGGTGCAAATACATAGATGTGGTAACCTTTTTCACAATAAATGGCAAGAAATATCACATCAATGATAAATTCAATTGTAACACCAGAGGGGTGGATTACTTGAGCTCATGTAAAAATTGCCCCGTTTTTTACATGGGCAAAACTGAAAGACCCCTCAAGAATAGAATTTATGAGCACCTGTATGCCATTGACAAAAATAATTTGAACAATGCACTTGCAAAGCATATTAATTTGTGTCCCAAATATGAATTCAAGTTCTTAGTTATTGAAAAAATTCCGGATAATTTCAGGGGTGGACCGATGGATTTGAAATTAGAGGAGAAGGAACTGATTTGGCAGTTGAAATTGAATGCCTTAGTTCCACCAGGTTTAAATGACTTTGTTTCTATTAAGAGCATCTTGAAATTAAAAGTGTTAGTTAGATAGATATATGTTTATGTATTTTTTAACGCTTTTAACTGTACATTTATTAAATTATACAAATGTATTTTTACATGTAAATTTTGGAAGTATTTGTAAGGATTTTTATTCTTTATTTTTTGACATATGGTTTGCTTTTTATAGGAGTTTGGCACTTTAAAATGAGGCTGTGTTTTTCCAAAGGAAATGATGTTTTTCTAAAGGAAATGATGTCATGATAAGTATTGTATTTAAGTGTACTTGTGTGTCTTAAAATTGTCTGAAGAAGTTTGCTCATTTTAGTAAACAAAAGCGCTAATTGGAACTGTTTTGAGTATCCGGTGTGGTCTTTTTTTTCCTTCATTTTGTTGCAATTTGTTCGTTTTTTCTGAGTTTATTTGTTTGGTTCATGGAAGTTAGTTCCGCACCTGGATCACAAGTACTTTTTAATACCATGGATCCTACGCCTAATGTTATGGATTCTTCATCTAACAATGACAATGGTGCTCTAGGTAAATTGACTGCCTTAATAGAACTACTGTTGCAATGTCTAGACTGTTTGGCCAGTCAGGTTGCGACTGTTTGGCCTCATGGATCCGGAAGTCCTGGTAACCCAGGCTCTCATGGTTTACCTAATTCTTCTTCACCTGGGACATCAGCGTCTGCCTTAGGATCGCAGGATCGAGGCAACCATTTTCCAAGGGCTTCTGGTTCTTCTTTTGTGCCCTGTTCAGGCTTTCAAACTTCAAATGCACCCTCCAGCAGGATGAATGAGTGTTTGGGGAACAACGGAGACTTGGGCAGTACAGTAAGTACGCCATCTATTCATAGGTTCATAGGTTCATAGGGTAGTACTAGGCTAACTGCCCTTGCGAGCCATTTCAAGCCTAGCCAATTATCCCTTGTGAGACTCAAACCCTGCACCTTGTGTTTCTAAGGCAAATACCTTAATCATTAGGCCACCCTCCCAACCCTTATTCCGACTCTGGAGGACTGGTTTAAAGATCCAGCTTGTTTTGTCAATGGGTCTTTTCAGCCTGAGAGTATTAGAAACTCTGAAATTGGTGAAAATAACTTAATTAACAATTTAAAGGTCTATGACACCAAACTGTTCAAATTTAAAAAGTTGCAAATTGAGATGCAGTATTTGTCTGAATGTATTAAGAGGCAACAAGTCCCAAAGGGACTTAGACAATGGCGGTTTCCTACTGGGTTAGGTTCAAACTCACCCTTTCACAAGGAACTTTTAAGTTTGTTTGATCGACAAGGGGTTGAGTTTATGGAACTGTTAATAAAAGATTATTGCACACAGATGGATAATTTGAAAAGTGAATTGCCATTATTGGACTCTAGTATCCGATCTGACAATGACTTTTTGCGCTACAAATTTGATTTTTTATGTATTTTTACTAGTATTGATAACACTTTGTTTAAAATTAAAGAAAATAAAATCAAGAAACTTAATAGGGACTCTCTGGCTTATAAAAAGGGTCCAGCGTACCCTTTACCTCCTTCCAATGAAAATGTGAATGTGAACTTTGGTTCTAATAATGAATTAGGTGGTTCTGGTGATAACTTTATTGCTGTGGACGATAATAATCAGATGCAAATGAATGATAGTTTGTTAGATGAAGGGTCCCCGGTCAGGAGGAGTGAGAGGCTTGCTAACAAGAATATCACTAATACTGCAAACATTCAAAACAACATTAATACTAATGGTTCACATCAGAATCAGGGTTTTCAGGGACACAGGAAAACAAACATGGGGGGACAATTAAATCGCCCACAGCAACAACACCAGTGGAAGAAGAAAACACAGAACAGGAGGAGGAGATAGTTCTTTCTCCTGGTCCCGTAGGACATATTAGTCCTATTAATACACAACAGAGACCAGTTCAGATTTTATTTAACTGTGCACAAGACTTTAGAATTTTCAATTATTCTACCTTTGTTCCTGCCCCTTTATTAATTGAGGTCTTAGCCAATGGTTCAACCTTTGTCCCTTCCACCAGAAGTGACTTAGCAAGAACACTTATTGACCTTAAAACATATACTAGGAAACTGAATTTGACCGTGGTATTTGGGAACAATTCCAGTCTCACTAAAGAATTCAGAATTGCAAGTATCTTCAACCCACCTTTACACCTTTCCATTTTATTATTCAAAAGAATTTGTGAGAATGATTTTAGAACACTTTTGACTACTAGGGGAGCCCTTAATGAAAGATTGTGTAATCTAACCCAACCCGAGAAGGATGCTTTGGATGATTTAAAATTTGCTGACATCCGTATTATTAAACCGGATAAGGCGGGGGTGGGTTGGTGTTTATGGACAACGAAGATTATAATTATAACATGAGTTCTCTGTTGACCAATAGGGTTTATGTAAAGGTTTCCCTCAATTAAATGAATGGAGCATACCAAAAAATGAAAGGCTTCATTAATGATTTGTTTATTGAGGAGCGCATTGATGTTGATTTGTTGAACTTTCTCTTAATTCCCTACCCAATCACCCCTACCTTATTTGGCTTACCTAAAATCCACAAAAATTTGGAAAAACCTCCCTTCTGTCCCATCATCGATGGGAGGCAGTCTATAACCTATGGATGTGCTAAATTTGTGGATGTCAAACTTAAGGAAGCTTTAAGAAATGAATCCCAGATATGCAAGGATTCGTGGGCATTTTTTAGGAACCTGAATTTTTCAACAATTGATGTCCGTGATTTGTACACTACCATTCCTCAGGAGCTTGGTTGTGAATGGGTCAGGGATTTTTTGTTAGAACAACATTTGGATGGTGCTTCTATAGATTTAATTATTTATTTGTTGGAATTAGTTTTGATAATTATTTTTTGTTCAACAGAGAATTTTACTTACAGAAAACTGGTGTAGCCATGGGGTCTCCGTGTGGTGGTACCTTTGCCAACACAGTGATGGCCCACTGGGAAAAACAATTCCTATTTAGGGATCATATTTTCCAAGAAAAAGTTGCATGGTACACCTGTTATTTAGACAATATTTTTATCCTTTGGCATGGTAATAAGAATTCTGCTGCAGCATTTGTTGAACATATTTCTAAATACACAAATTTCCTTGAATTTACCTGGGAATTCAATACTGAACGAATTTGCTTCCTTGATGTTGAATTGATTAAACGTCCCTCATTGGACGGGGTTATTTCAAAAATTTTTAGAAAATCAACATACTCAAATGCATTCCTTCATTTTTCCAGTTGCCACCCTTTTCACCAGAAAAAGGGAGTTGTTAAGGGTCAACTGGTAAGGGCTGCAAGAATGGTGACCTTAGAAAATGATTTTTTAGATGAATGCAGGTTATTGAAGGAAATGTTCAGTAAACGTGGCTACCCCATCAATTTAGTGGATGACCTGATAGATGAAGTCTCCTCTAAAAGAGTTTGTGGTAATTTTAAACCATTATTGAGTGTCAAGGATAGTAATATCTTCACTAATTTGGGTTCTTGTAGTCCGGATAATTCGTTGGACAATTTGAATGGTACTTGCAACACATCAGGAATTGATTGGGACCGTAGGGATCTTGTCCTCAAACAACCATCTGGGTCCTCAGATGTTGATTTAGCAAGGCTGAGCTTTATAACTACATTTTCTATAGATGCTCCCTTTTTGAGATCAATTATTATCAAAAATTGGTCCTTCTTATTAGATGATAATTTGACTAGACAACATGTAGGAGAGGCTCCCTTTGTAGTATTTAGGAAAGGCAGGAATTTAAAAACACTTTTGGAAAATAGTACTTTAAAATGTCATCCCCCACATTGTGGGATGTTTAAATGTGAGGCTTGCAGTTGGTGCAAATATTTCACAATAAATGGCAAGAAATATCACATCAATGATAAATTCAATTGTAACACCAGATGGGTGGTTTACTTAAGCTCATGTAAAAATTGCCCCGTTTTTTACGTGGGCAAAACTGAAAGACCCCTCAAGAATAGAATTTATGAGCACCTGTATGCCATTGACAACAAGAATTTGAACAATGCACTTGCAAGGCATATTAATTTGTGTCCCAAATATGAATTTAAGTTCTTAGTTATTGAAAAAATTCTGGATAATTTCAGGGGTGGACCAATGGATTTGAAATTAGAGGAGAAGGAACTGATTTGGCAGTTGAAATTGAATGCCTTAGTTCCGCCAGGTATAAATGACTTTGTTTCTGTTAAGAGCATCTTGAAATTAAAAGCGTTAGTTAGATTTATGTTTATGTATTTTTTAACGCTTTTAACTGTACATTTATTAAATTATACAAATGTATTTTTACATGTAAATTTTGGAAGTATTTGTAAGGATTTTTATTATTTTTTTTTTTGACATATGGTTTGCTTTTTATAGGAGTTTGGCACTTTAAAATGAGGCTGTGTTTTTCCAAAGGAAATGATGTGTTTCTAAAGGAAATGATGTTTTTCTAAAGGAAATTATGTCATGATAAGTATTGTATTTAAGTGTACTTGTGTGTCTTAAAAATGTCCGAAGAAGTTTGCTCATTTTAGTAAACAAAAGCACTAATTGGAACTGTTTTGAGTATCCGGTGTGGTCTTTTTTTTTTCCTTCATTTTGTTACAGTTTGTTCGTTTTTTCTGAGTTTATATGTATATATATATATATATATATATATATATATATATATATATATATATATATGGTTCTACTTCAAAACATCTAATTCTCATAACATAAAAATTCAAAACACTGAGATCATAACATCAAAAACCCAAAACACTTAAAACTCACAACATCGAAAATTCAGAACACTGAAACTTTGCATTGCAACATTGAAAACTACAAAGATGTGTAAATAACGGTTTACTATCATATTTGCGAACGTCATTTAGACGAAAGCAACGATTTCCGACAAATATTGTTGAATATCAAAACACAGAGCAACCGAAACATCGAACGGAGCATTTCAGCATTGTCGAATATCAACTTTGCTGAAATGCTCACAACTACCCACAACTAACACTAACGTTTGCAGGGGGGCAAACCCCCCTGCACCTCCCACACACCCCCTACTTATATATACAAACTCCGAGATCGCACTACAGTGAGGGTAAGGATACATTTCCCGATCCCCACTATAGTGCGATCTGCACCACAATGTTGAAGCTGATAATAGCGGCTATTTGCTCATGTCAGCTTCGACATTGTGGTGATCGAACTCTGAGTTCGAGAAAATGATTTTCGCACATATTCAATCATCTAAACGACAATCAAATATTTGATAGTAAACCGTAAATAACATCTCCTCCACCTATAATAACACCAAACTAACAAACACAATTTTACTACATTTCAGCAGGGGGGCAAGCCCCCCCTGCACCCTCCCCCATGTGGTGGGCTCTGCTCACCACACCCCCATAAATTAAATATACCAACTCCAAGATCACACGACAATGGAAAATAATTTCCTAACCCCACTGTATCGCGATCACCATACAGAATATGCACATAATGTCTAAATCACTTCCCGGTATGACCTAAAAACACATACAGATTAGCAAAATAAACACTATATAAATAGTATAAATTCTTACACTATATAAATTATTACTATATAAATAAAAACTACAATGTCTTATAGTGATAACACAAGATTAACAGATTAAACTATAACATTTACATGTTTGCTGATACATTAATTGATGTTATACATTTTCAGTGTTATGAAATTCAATGTTATGAGTTTTCAGTGTTTTGAGTTTTTGATATTATGGTCTCAGTGTTTTGAGATTCGATCTGATGAAAATTAGATGTTTTGAAAGGGAACCACAAATATATGAGACTAATAAAATAAAAAAGAGATGCCTTCGTTGAATCGTTGTGAGAGTTTCTATGGTGTCAGTTTCACTGGTTTTGTTACGATGGGTAGAAAGAGGAGATTAGCCTACTGAAGTAATTTAAGAAAGGATTTTAGTGAATTTTAATAAATTGGTTATTGGAAAAATTTGTTTCAGGTGTCTGTCTCATAGGTACATACAAGGTTTGTTGCATTAATGACTTACTGCTGCAGGGTTTTTCTAAAGTGAGGGTTCTTGCTCGCCGTTCTTCTTTCTGACTTCTGGAGTGGCAGTTCCAGGATGTGCCTTTGATGTCAGTGGGTGGTTTCTTGGTCAGATGGTTTGTTTCTCTGTACAGGGTGTGCAGCTTTGTGTGCATGTGTGGAGCTGCTAGTTGTTACAGAGGGGTAATGCTCTGAGATATAGTTCCTGTGATAAACAGATTAATTCCTTCAGCCTTCATCTGCATATTGTTTGACTTTTAATTAGATGGCTAGGGCAATTTTGGGAGACTGGGGATCAACATAGAGTGGAGTGTCTCCTTGGCTACACTCATCATTCTATTTGCTATTCAGTGTGGGTGTCACATGCAGGGGGGTGGGAGATGTGAAAAAACCCAGGTATTGACTCTGCATGTGGCAGTTTTTTTTTTTGTGAAAAAAACAGGAAGCCCATTTACCTAACAAAAAACAAGCTATGGGAAGGTAAGATGGCATGAAAAGAAAAGTAAAATTATGTGGTTTGTGTTGGTTATGTTTTTAATTTCAACTATAGTTGATATTTGGCCTCACAGCCATGTATCTGTTGCCCAAGGTCAGCATGGTTGTGAGTTGAGTGGAGTGGTCCAGTCCATTAACTAAGGGGTTATAGGTAGATTCGTTTTGGTATCCAGTGGCAGTATGAATAGTATCTTTCATGCATTTCTCAAGAACATTACCCATTTAATGTAGAGATAGGCAATCCGAAAAAAATAATAATGACAGTAAGCTCAGATGGTAGTATGATTCCTGGGCAGGGAGACTGCTGCATTCCTCAAACAGGATTGCAGCTTGGGTTCCCAGAGCTCAGATAGAAACGGGAAGGAAGTCAAGCATACCTATGGGTTCTTAAGGGACATAATGGGTAGGGGGCTTCCTTCATGGATGCAAGAATCAAGGTTGTTATCCCATTTGATGGCCATTAGCTACTTTTAAAAGGGCAGCTATCTATATTAAATAAATAAACAAATAAATAAAAGATAATGAAGAGACATAGCTGTGTATGTTGTTTTTTTTCATTTCTTTCAAGTAACTTGTAGTCGTGTTGCTTCACCTTATCAGAGGGAAGGAGAGGCAGGTAGGTGGGGTCATACTATCTAGAGGGGCTGTAGGGCTAAATAAGAAAAAAGTGGGGTATTGCATCCATGAAGGAGTCAAGGCATGCATGAGCCAGGTAGGCAGCGGGTTAGGTTAGGGGTTGAGAGGGTAGGTTGATGGGGTTACATGTAGGCTAAGAAAGGGTTATGCAGGGAGTAGGAGGTGAGCTGTTGCATTGGTAATATATTTAGTACCTGATTTTGTTTGCTTTCTTTTCAGATGGCTGAGGTGAGATAGTTAAAAGAGCGATGGGTGGGTATAGTGGCTCAGGCTGATGAGTTATTCAAGGAGGCAGAGGCACCAGTGGTGGTAATAGTGACCCATTCAACAGCATATCAGATGAGAAGTCACAAGAATATTAAGGAGGGAGAGCAGCAGATGAGTGGTTCTAGTGGAAAGCAAACTAGAAGATCTGATACAGCAAAGAAGGTGTCTAATGGACCACTGGTGGTAGAGACCCAGACATCTACATGTAATGGAGTGAATGTGCAATCTGAGTTGTTGCTAGAGGTGGCAGGGATGGATAGGGTTGGTTAAGTATTACAAGGTTTAGTTGAGTCAGATCGTAATAAACTACAAACATTTCTTAGATTTGGGGAACAGATGGAGTTTGTGGGAGTGGTAGGCACTGATGAGGGAGAAGCTGGTTTGATGCCAGTGGCTGAGTAAGTAGGGAGGCAGGTAGGTCACATTGCAGAGGAAAATGTATGTCAGTTTGCGGCATAGCTAGGGTAGTGGTTGGCAAGCCAATCCTTTTTGTCATGAGGACTTGGGATATTTTTTACCAGACATATTACAATGACAAGTAAGAAGATTTGGGAAGAGTAATACAGTATACTGATGTGTTCAATTTGACTGATGTAGCTGGAGTGCAGAGACTGGTTGAGGCAGAGGCTTCTGGGACAAAACATTTGTTGACTGCTTTAGTGTTCTTAGGGAAAAAGTGATAGGGAAAGTTTAAGGCATAAAACTGGGGCAATTTGATCCTGGGTTTTGTATACTATACGGTGGTAGCTTTGGAGAAGGATGCTTCACAGGCACTTTCTCTATTGTAATATTTCCTCACTATCCATGAGGCACAATGGTTGCATGCTGGTAATGCCTAGTTGTGGTATGATCAGCAATTCTGTAAGAGGATGGCTGTCAATAAGATCCTGTGGTGGGACAGAAGACATGGAGATATATGGTTGGCAGCCATGCTGGGTATTGCAGATGGTCAAGGCAGATTTGTAAGGGTGTCAGGTGAGACTCCAGAGATGTGCTGGGCCTTTAGTTGTTGTAGGTGTTCATGGTCACTATCTCAATATGTGGGGAATCTCATGTAGCAGCAAAATGCTGGCATAAGCATGGTAGGTTTGGCCAGGCAATGGCATTGCTTCAGGACAATGGCAGACATGTAGCTGGTGGTCAGGCCAATTTTTGGGGTAGAGGTAATTTTTGAGGGCAAAGAAGAGCTTTCCCCTTACAAGGGTGGTAGGAAAACAGATATTCACATTCACTCATTACTGTGTTAGCTTTAACTACATTACATGAAGGTTTTCTGGATTTGGAGTTAGTGACAAAAATGATAAATAACTTTAAAGGGAGTTTGAAGCTAGAGAAAGTGATTTCATATGTCATAATTTGTGATCTGTCAGAGGGAAAGAAGACATCGTGCAGAGGTTAATAGATAAAGATGTAGAGGCAGGGAGAGTTTTGGGCTTGTTTAAAGAGGTGACCTTTCAAGGTTTTTGGATCTCCCCTTTGGGATTAGTGCCCAAGAAAAAAAAAAAACAGTAAGTTTAGGCAGATTCATCATTTATCATTTCCCTGCTGTGATATTGGGAAAAGATAAGTTCTTATTTCCAATTGTCATCTGCACTTCTGTTTTACTACATATCTCTGTAATCTGTACAACTGTTTTTGCAATTGGTCCAACTGTATTTAGTCTCAATTTTGTTGTCTGATAGAGCTGAATATCTGTTACTGTTTGTGACCATTCCAGCTCGTAGTGAAATGTTTTGTCTAAAGAGGCCTAGATGTTTTCTTTGTGGCAGGAAATAAATCAGTCTGGTTTAATCTAACTAAAAGCATTCCTGCAAAACTGTTATTTTTGATTGGATAATTGGGCTGGTTTCTGTTTGTCTGTCTTTAATAGCCAATTTTTTAAACCAGAAATACTTGTTTGCTCAAGCTTTTCAAAGCTGCAGAGAGATTGGCCTTCTGCCCTGCTGTGATATTGGAAAAAGATGTGTTTCTTTTCAATAGTCTTCTGTTTTACTACATATCTCTGTAATCTGTACAACTGTTTTTGCAATCCGTGCAACTGCTTTTCGTCTCCTTTTTGTTGTCTGACAGATCTGAATATCTGTTACTGTTTGTGACCCTTCCAGCTTGTAGTGAAATCTTTTGTCTAGAGAGGCCTAGCTGTTTTTTTGTTTTTTTTTTTTTTTTTGTTTTGTTTTTTTTTTTTGTGGCACGAAGTCAATAAGTCTGGTTTAATTTAGCTAAAGGCATTCATGCAAAGCTGTTATTTTTGATTGGATAATTGGGCTGGTTTCTGTTTCTCTGCCTTTAATACCATGCATTCCAAGACAGATAGTGTGCAGTCTCTCTCAGACCTACCTCTTTCCACTGTGTCAGTCAACCATTCCAGGGTATCAGCAACACAGTGAAGGCAGTCACTGATATTAGACTGTGCTGCATCCATAATCCTGACCATTCATTTGGAGTTCCTTTCTGAATGTCCCTGTGCCTCCACGACAGCCCTTAACATACGCTAAGTGAGACATGATGAGACACCTGTGACAGGTGTTGGAGGGACAGCAGGCCTCCTATGAGCACCCCTATCAATCAGCCTGTGTGGAACCCTGCCAACTGATTGGCTATGGCCAGTGTCGACAGTCACTGAAGCCACAGTACCCACACTTCCCTGTTCAATGTTCACACCCTCCAACTGTCCAATATCTGTGGCCTCAGGGGACTGGGAATACATACACATACTGGCTGTGTACAGTGATAATGAGGGTGGATGAGGAATATCAACGTCTGTGCCTGATTCAGTCTCTGCAACCCCCAGCTGTGCCTCAATTTTCCCGCCATCATCATCAGAGTCTGGAGAGACAATGACATCAGGTTATGAATGGGACAAAGACTAACCTCGCCAGTCACTCATGATAAAAAGGAGAAAGCAATATATTAATACCTGCACATCTATGCTATTTAGTACTATGGTGCAATATATCATAAGCTGTATACACAGCAGTCACTATTACAGACTTGTATAACCCCAACCTCACATAATAGGATATGAGGGCATTATTTTCTAACCCTAATCTGTAATTATTTGGAAATAATTCTTCATTAAACAAGACTCTCATGAGCAAAACATAAATTATGTACACTGTTGACATTCTGCAAAACACTGCACAGTTGACAGTTATGGGAATCTGTAATGTCCTGACAATACTGTCAAGTCGATCACTATGGTCACACCTGCAGGGCAGAGGTGTGACTGTAAAGTGTGGACATTCCTAAAATATCTGTCCATTTGGCAATCATATATATAATATATGTAGTAATAATAATATATAATATTCTGGAGACCGGTGTACCTAGTTAACACACAGCATTATACCCTTGCTGTACTCCACATCCTCTGTAGGTGTAACCCAGCCTGTTATGTCATCAGTACAGTTCTAAGAAAGGCTTACTGATGTAATCCCCATTTCCCCTAAGTATATTCAAACATATGCATCATGTTGGAACAAAATGGTTACATACCTGATGGGGTACAATACTCCTCTGTTGAAAGATACTGATATATAAGTACTGTGTCAATGAGTTAACCATACAAACTAACTCTCATACACAATGATTCTTCTAGCTAGACATTTGCCTTTTTAGATGGTTCTCATTAGCAGATGATTGCCTCAAACCAATATGTGGTTCAAAAATGCTAAATGCAGCCCACAGCTGATTTGCAGTATAATCAGCCAATCCCATGCAACTACTGAACAAGATATAACACCTCAATGTAGATTCCATCCTCTTTCTCATATGGTGGGGTGGAAATTACTTGGGTAAAGTTACTACGTCAGCGCAAAGGGAATGTTTGTAGCAGCTACTTTTTACAAACAGATGTCTGTACTACAGGTTGAAGCTGATGCTGCTGCTGCAGGCAATAGGCATAGGCAGAGAGGCTGAAGAATGTGCAGAACAACAACACTTAACAGTAACTGTGGGACCTGTGGCAGCCTTGGTGTATAGCCAGAGCCATATTGAGGGAACCCATCCCACTGGAAATTAAGGTATGTGTTTAAGGTAAGTATGTTACCCGAAGGTATCACTAACAGAGTAAAAGGCAACATTCTTGGTGTGTCCTAAAACAAGGTAGGGAGTACAGTAACCAGTATGTCAACCAGTTGGACAACTGCTAAGTCATGTGTTATGTCATCTGGAACATGTGTGCTGCCAACCCTTGTGTCTAGGATGACCTCCATATATGTATGTTACTTCTGCAGCTGTGGTTGCCTGTAATATCAGTAGCAAATAACTGTGAGTTGCACTCTGATATTACAGGGCCACATTTGAATTACATAGTTCAAAATCCTCTGGGAATTCATGCAAATGCATGACCTAACATTCTATTCACTTTCTAGTGTTGTCATAGGTATAGTTAAAATGTGGTCCTATTTGTAGGCCTTTGACTTCCATTATTTAGAAGCAGACATTCCATCTGTACTGCTTTGGGTGGATAAATAGGTGGTGAAACAGTCATACATATCACAATGTATAATGGTGATGTACAGATACATGTATTTTAAATGCTAGATACAAATGTAGTTGAACCCAGGACCATGTGGACCATAAATTTATATTTTCAAAGCATTTAACAGATTGAGCTAAAGAGTCATTGTTATAACAGGTCTATTTTATATTTTGTAGATATAATTACACACTTACCTCCTGTTACATATCTCACATAGATCTATTATTTTGTGTATACCTTTATAGTGATGTATTTCTGTACCAGAGTCCCATGTAAACTCTTATTTTCCTATTAATCTTTTAGCAGGTGTATTTTTACATGTTGTAGATATAATTGCGCACTTACCCTCTGTTACATACCTCACTTACATCTATTACTATGTGTATAGCTTTATAGTGATGTATTTCTCTTCCAGAGTCCCAGTTAAACTCCTATTTTTACATTAATCTTTCAGCAGATTTGCACAATGCAGAGCGATGTGCAGCATGACATAAATATGCTTAATGACAAGAAAATGGCAATTACTATGTATGGCTTAAAACACATATGCTAATTAACTGGCTGTGAGGCTTGGTGGGAAGATGCACTGCTCTTCAAGTGAAATATGATACTGGGTATGAAATAAGGTTGAGGTGTACTTTCTGAACGTGATTATTATGCTTTCAAATACATATAGTAATACACTGCCATTTAGCATAGCTTAGCAATCCTGCGCATAGCACAGCATTGCAAAAAAATTATTTAAAGAAAAGAAAAATTGGGGAGAGAGGACAGTATTGAAATGGGGTGTAAGCAGGGGGGAAAACATAGTGAAAGGCAGGTAGGTATGTGCAGGAAGGGTGTACAAAAGAACCATAGCTCTCCATTTCTTCAACAGCAACAACTATACATTTGAAAAGATTTTTAGCTGAATTTGGACTGTCACCCCCAGGGAGAGGGGTGACGACAACAGTCTGCTCTCAAGCCAATTGGGCCAAATTAACTGTGTCCAGTGGGCATGTGTGTAAAATGGGGAGAGAGTGGAATGTTGGGGAAGGAACATAGGTATGTGTGGGGAAGGTAAGTTGGGAAGGTGAGGAAGCTTTTGCAGACAGACAAGACAGACAAGACAACTGACAGGGTTGGTGTGGGGCACGAGAAGGGGGTGAACACCTTGGTTGTAGAGGATGTTGTGGAATCCCAGTCCCATGGACGTCAGACATGGTAGCAGTGTGACTCAAGTCTTCACCCATGGGATTGTCACCACTGTATGTTCACTGCTCCTGTTGAGGCAGTGGTCAATGCTGGCGCCTGGGGCCAGACTGTTCCTGGCATAGGTGTGCACCAGCAGTTTGGTGCACAAGCCTATGCACCATGCCTGGTAGTTGGTCTTGGATGATGAATGTACCAACTCCACCTTTACTCCCAGAGGGGGGTACACCCCCAGCACGTGGTGTAGAATTACCCAATGGACTAGGTAGTGCAGGGGGCAGCAGAGGGTGGTGCCATCAGGCTGAGGCCCAGACATGCTAAGCCCAGCGTCTCAGCTGGGGAAGCCAAGGTAGGTGGATCACCAGGAACTGGCCTACCTTGTCAGGCTGTGTTAAATGAAATATAACCATAAAGAAAAAATAAACATAACATAAACAAATGTAATTAATAACATAAGATAAAACAATAATGAGTAATGGAATCAAACTGAAAATAATATAATTAGGAACACAATAAATAATGCAAATGAAAGTTTTTTTGTTTTTTTTAACAGCAAAGCAATATTAAATTATACATAAGGCCAACATAAGAGATAATAACAAATAATATGATAATATCAAATGATAATAATAAATATACTGATTAAATAAATAAAAGAAGAGAAGGGGTGGGATGAGAGAAAAAAGAACATTAGTAAATTCACAAATAATATAACTAAGCAGACTACAGTTACACACTTCTAGATATGCTAAATTTCACTTGTGAGACACTGACTGCTATGCCATTTATTATTTGAAATACTACCCTATTCCTTATACAAGCATGCACGCACACACGCACACACACACACACACACACACACACACACACACACACACACACACACACACACACACTATAGTACAGATCATAATGCATCCAGCAATCATTCATTGTTGCTTATATTGTATATATGATGTTCCACATACATACCTCTCAATCTCTTAACAATTATGGGCCAAGCCATACATAATGGTCGCAGAAAGGCACAATGACAGGGAGCATTATTACATAGTGTGCTCATTCAATAGTAGCAAGGTATTCTGATAACAGATTTGACATTAAATTGCATTGCAAGTGATGTCATATATCTACAAATCAGAGGGCCAGACATATGGGGCAATATTCTGCAAAAATCCTGATAGTTGAGAGGTATGTTCGTGAACACTGATTACAATTGACAGCTGGGCATTTCTCATTTGGCTGGTATTGGGATGGAACACACAAGCAGTGACTACAGGAATAATGAACGTTTGATTTGAAAAAATAAATTATCAGAGCACCATATCCTTTTACACTTTATTGATTCATCTTGTTTCATATCTTGCATTTACACACATGCATAGCTGTGTAGGAGTTCTGTTAACTTTCATGTTTACCATATTCATTTATTGACTGCAACCGACAGCACATTTTAAACAAAATTAGCAGAACATAACACTGACTCTTAATCTGGGTATTGCACAGCATTTATTTATGACATGGTAAAACTTTATTGACTACTGCACATTTCTCATTTGGCTGGTGTCAGATTAGAATGCACAAGCAATGACTACAGGAATGCTGAACATTTTATTTGAAAAAATTACTTATCAAAGCACTGTCTCCTTTTACACTTTATTGATTTATGTTGTTTCATATCTTGCATTTACACACATGGATTGCTGTCTATGACTTCTGTTAACCTACATTTTTACCCTATTCATTTATTGAGTGCAATTTCAAACCATGAGAGACCACAACATTGACTCTTAATCTGGGTGAACCACAGCATTAACCAATAGTATGAAGCTATGCTACACAGTACTGTATGCTTACTTGCTTTACCAGTTCAGATATGCACTGACACATTAATAAAAATCTGTAATGTCCCAGGTATTTCATACATGACTGTTTTAAGACTGCAATATCTGCATTTACTTTATTTTATTATTAAGTTATGCATTAAGTTATTACTTTATTGATTTTTGTACATATCACGCACTTGCCTCATCCTGGCCAAATGCCTTGCATGGGAATGAACATTGCAAGCCTTGTCTTCTGCACCTGTGGTAAGAGAAGGAAACCATTATGAATACCAGTTTTCACAGATTCAGATAATATATTTACAAGTTACTAGAAAACATACTTGCATATCTGTGGGGTGCACCCATCCCTTGCTTCTTGGTCCAGGTATCCAAGGCTCCCCTCTTCCTATGATACAGGTTGTCACAATGGTGATGACACTGCTCACCAGTGCAGGAATACCAGTTGCACTGGTTAAGTCCCTGGCCAAACTATCCCAGGCCTCAGAGTTACACTCTGAGCCCTGGTAGTCACCCTAAAGCAGGCAGGGTCCCTAGCTTTCTACCAGGAGTCAAATGAAAACTCTGGACTACTGCAAACCTCACCTTTGTGCCCTAAGGTCCACACCTTCCACCATGATAGCAGCCATATCCACAGTCAAGGTCAGGCTCCAAGGAATAATGTAATGACAGCAGCCATACCTACAGTCAAGGTCAGGCTCCGAGGAATAATGTAAAATTCCTGCCTATTGGCCTTTAAATAGGCTGCATTCCCACCCTTAAATGTCATACCTTAACTTTCAAAAACTCACCTCATCGATTAGCATCGTGCAAACTTGCACAACCCATGTTTAAGCAAAGCTTAACAACGTGCAAACAGGAAAAGACCGTTCACCACGTTTAAGGGATGCTTAGCATCATGCACCTTTTCTAAATGTAACAATTATTTAATTTAAAGTCAACTGATGTTTCAGTTACCTGACACAGTTTCACAGTACTATATGTAAAAGGTATTATTGCCCAGGACTTGAACCTAGGAGTCTCTACACTGCCGGTCATGACGCAATCTATCTAGTTACTGGGATAGTGAAGGGAACTCGTATATCTTCAGATATACTGCAAAGCTGCCTGTAAACGTAGACCAGCTTCTCTGCATAGGTTTGCATGCTGCTAAGCACTGCAGAACTACAACTGAATGCATCCAGTTTCTATTTTTAGCTGTCTAGTGAATGTCTAAGGCATAACTGCCCCACACTATGCATAGCTAAATAACGCAGTGCATTGTGCGAACAAGCTTTAAATGAAATACACACAGTTTCTTTTTTTTTAGATGTCTAGCGGCTGTCTGCTGTATGGCCGTGCACAGCTAAGCATAACTAAATAACATGCCACACCATGCAAACAAACACATTAACATAAAAAATAAATCTAATTTAATCAAGTAAAATGTCTTGTAGACCTTTCTGTCAAGGTCAATGGGCCAAAAGGTATGTGCCATCAGTCTTACCCAGATTCAATGTGCGTGTTGCTGTGACTTCCCTTAGGCACCACCATAATTAATATGTATGGCTCTCTGTTGAGGGAAAACTATAGCCGTGTACACAGATACAGTCAGTGTAGGCTCTATACAGAGCCTACACCGAATTTATTGAATCCTAGGGAAAGACTTCTTGAAAAATATTAATTGCTGATATGTAAAACTTTGATGCATTGATCAGCTGTGGACCTATTTATATAGTTATTTGTTTGTTTTATAATTAATTTATTTATTGTTTTAAAACCAAATAAAAAATAAAAAAATATTAAAAAGTAAATGTTCAAATGTAAAACTTTCTTATGTTATGAGAAAAATTGGAATTTTGATAAAATACCTCATATTCTGGGAAAAGATCTCAAAATTTCTATTATACAATAATATTTCTCAAAAAAGTGGTACATTTTATTTTTAAAAAATGTATTTTTCTCATAATTTTTATATATCCATTTTTTTCTTACTTGTAACTTAGCAAATGACTTGGGTAACAGGACACATGGTATATTTCCAAAGGTGCTGTTGACATAGATAATGTAGAGGTACAAGAGATATATGGGACATTTTCTGAAATTTTGGATTAAGCAGAGGAATGTGGAAATCAAGAAAAAGAACAAATGGAAATATTAATGGAAGACTTATGTGTGCTGAGGTTAGAGGTAGATGAGGCTCAACAATTAACAGTTAAGAAAGGAGAAGATGAGATAAAAATAGTGACATATAGTCAATCTGCAGGGAAGTCTCAAAGAATAGATGGTATTCCTGTGGAAGTTTGGAAGCTAGGAGGGAACAAAGTGATAAAAATCTAGATTGCTTTGTTTAACAGTATTTTAAAAAGAGGAGACTCACCAACATCCTGGGAGAAAGCTGTGGTGACTGTAATACCTGAAGGTGGTAAAGACCAATCAGACCCAGCTTCATATAGGCCCATTTCAATTTTAAACTATGATTATTAAGTGTTTTTGTCTATAATGGCTAAAAGAATGGCAAAGGTGTTGCCAAAATTGATAGATATGGATCAATATTTTTGAAGAGGGAAGGCAAACATTTGACAACATTAATAGAATCTTGCTCAAGAGAAGAAGGATTTTATCTGGGAGATGAAGAGGGCAAGCATCACATGGGATATGCTGATCCTTCCAATAGAACAAGGCGATTTAGAATTAGCTGATTTGAAGGGATATTTTACTGCTACACAGTTAAGGCTCATATACATAATAACCACACAACCCAAAGTTGTAGCACAAAACACAATTGAAACACAACGCTGCTCCGGCACAATAAAGGCTGTCCCTTTACCCACGAACCAAACTGCTGTTGTAATCACAAAATGAACGATGTCAAACGGATATTTTGAATATGTTTAATAAAAATGAAAATAAAAGACAGAAAAAAAGTAACTGATTAAGCGCTTTCATCTCCTTAACGGAGACTTCTTCAGAATCCAGTTACCCTTACCAATCCATACATTATAGATCACAGTATTAGTAGCCTATTGGCTAAAATTCAACAATTTCTTTAATTAAACAATCAATTAATTAATAGCAAAATTAAAGGGCTAGCTTCTATTAAAAGTCTATGCACCACTGCTTGGAACATTACATTCTGTAAAACTATAATAAACAAAAATACAGGTTCAAAAAACCATGAATAACACAATACATACCACCGAATGACTCAAAAATACATAGTTATCTATCATTTTAAACCATAAAGCAGCAATCAATATTGATTATAAATAATATTTCATTGTTGTCATTACTAAAAATATTCTGTGCATCTGTAAACATGTATATAAAAAATCGAATGTGTACAATAAATTATATAAAATATATATATATATATATATATATATATATATATATATATATATATATATATAATATATATATAGAAATATATATGTGAACCATATATAAATGCATACATATACATATATATATATAATAATAACACATAATAAATAAATAAATATGTACCTACATGTAATATTGTTAATATTAAAAGACCTATATATAAATAAATAATGAAATGAACAGGAAGACTGTATAATTGATCAATAGAAATCTCTTGGTATAACTATATATATAACTATAAATATTGAATGTTAAAAACTCAATACATTCTTCAAAATATTAAAATATTAAAATGTTTTATTAATTGTTAAAATTAGAAATAAAAAACTACACTATTTATTTATTTATTTATTCATTCATTAAACTTCCCTGTATCGGTATTCATTTTACATTTTACTTTTTTCGGGTCCATTGCCAATAATTTTAATGCAGGGGTTATGGATATGTGGTCATTTAGTCCCTTTCCACTACATGCATCTAACCTTAATTGCCAGATCATTTCCCTATACTCTAACTTTGTCTCCTAGTCACCTCCTCTATCCATGGGCTCAATCTCCTCTAACACCCAAAATTTAAAATCTGCTTGTTTACATACCAATGCATGCCTGTATAATGCATTGTTGTTGTTATGTTTGTTGATGTCCCTGGTGTGTTCGTATATTCTATTTCTGAGGCGACGTTTAGTTTTACCTATGTAATAACTCCAACAGGCCTTACAAAATACTAAGTATACTACGTCTTTTGAGTAGCAACTATTATATCTTTTGGCTTTTAAAGTTAGGTGGAGACTCGGTGTTCTTACTTCTTTTAATCTAGCAATATATGAACATTGTGCACACCTACCACATTTAAAAGTACCATGTCTCTTGTTAGCTCCAATAGCTATGGTTTTCCTTTTTTCAATAATATTCTTGATGTTTTTGTTCCTTCTAAAACTGTATTTTATATCACATTTGAATACATCTGTTTTAGTTGCCATGTTCCTAAACATTTCCCAGGTATCATTAATACTTTTTCTCAATCATCCTACACCCTGGTAATATGTGACAGTCAAATATGGTGTAAAACTTACTACTGATGTATTCTGGGTATTAAAACTCTTTTTCATATTGTTATTAAACCCAACCATGGTCTCCGATGAACCACCTTGTGTTAAAAGAGGGTTATATTTATTACCTCTCCCTAAAATTACATATTCTTTTATAGGACTAATAAAATCCATAGGATAACCTCTTTCAAAAAACATTTTTTCTACATTATTGATTTCATTTAAAAAATCTGCATCCTCAGAAATCATTCTGGCCATCCTAATCATTTGTCCTTTTACAATATTCTTCTTAAGTTGATAAGGATGGTCACTATCGAAATGTAAATAGGCATTAGAATAGTGTTCCTTTCTAAATATATTCGACCTATAGCATTTGTTCTGACTGTCTTTACTTAATTTTACATCCAAGAAATGTATTTCTTCTATGCCTATTTGATGGGTAAAATGCAAAAAAGGGGTTGTATGGTTAATATACTGTAGAAATTCTTCAATGTGGTCATAGGACCCATTCCAAAGAACAAAAATATCATCCAAGAAACGAAAATACTTAACAATATATTGACTGTATATAGAATTAAACACATATTTCCTTTCCCAGAACAAAATTATAATATTGGCATATATGGGAGCACAGGCAAAGCCCATAGCCAATCCCTCTTTTTGATGGTAATAATCGCCTTCAAAGTAAACATAATTATATTTTAAAATCAATTCCATACTCTCCAGGACAATTCTAAAGTCAACAGCTGTTAACAGATTCATTTCAATTAACATTTTCTCAAACCATTCCAAGCCAATGGCTTGGGGAATAACTGAAAACAGTTCTTTGACATTAATAGTAATGAACAACATAGTATCCATATAAGTACTCCCACCAATTTTCTTCAAAAAATCCCATGAGTCCACTAAGATATGATCGTATTTTTTATAAAATTCTTTTATCATAGTGTCCACATAAATAGCCATAGGTTGTATTTTAGACCCTTGTGATGACACTATGAGTCTCATGGGTGGATTGTGCAATGATTTGTGAATTTTTGGTATACCAAAAATAGCCAGTATAACAGGTTTTGGTACTTTTAAAAACCTATATAGTTCAATGTCAATCATTCCTGTAAGCAAGTTGTCCTCCAGAATGAGGTCAATCTTCCTATATGATATATTGATCTCATTCTTCGTGACTAAACCATACTGTTCCTCCTTGTCCAAGATGTCCTTCATCCTCTTAATGTAATCCCATCTATCCATAATAACCACCCCTCCATCTTTGTCAGGTTTCATTACACAAATTTTATCATTACTACTTAAATCTTTTAGTAGTTTTTCTTCAGCCTTTGTCAATTACTTCTCATTTTATTGCCATTCTTATATTCATTTCGTATCTTATTGATAAAACACTTTTCAAAATTCAAAATTTCATGTTGTAAAGGCGGATTGTATGTACTATGTCTAGTTAATACATTCTCCATATCTTGAAATGATCTATCTTTATACATATGCCTAAAATTTAATTTTCGTGTAAACAACTTGATGTCCAGTACTATATTTTCAATTCTAGGTTTATTCACAGGTACAAAGGTGAACCCTTTTGTAAACAAGTTAAAAAAACCTTGGTTAATCGAAATGTCAGTATAATTAAATATATTAAAATTATTATACGTATTAATAATAGTATCCGGTTGTTCCTGTGCATCCAGTATTAGTTCAATGTTGCTATCTCCTATTACATCTTGATACAAAACTGTTACTAAATCTCCTATCTGTAAACCCTCCCTGTATGCATATTGTTGTTCATTGTGACCTGTGCATATGATGTTTGCTGGGTCCGATTCCTCAGCCTCTCTGATGTCCTTGGTTCGTCCACTCCTAAAGGGACATTGGTTCTACCATTATTTTCATCTTCCTTCGTATTGGAATATTGTTCTTGTACATATTGGTTATAATCATGTTCATTATAATCCGGTTGTCCTTGCTCCCAGTGTCTATCCCTTCCTGCCCCTCTGTAGTAGTTCCTATAATGTCTATCCTGGTAACGGGTATATGGGGCGTTATCATACCTATAGTTTTTAACTATACTTTCACCAAGGTATGCACAACCTTTTTCGTATTCATTTAGGTCCCTTTCAAACTTCTTTAATTTTCTATTGATGTTCATATTAGTAGCAGAATCTATATCATGCAAAACTCTAAAATACAAATGTTTATACTCATCAACTAAAAACAGTAGATCTGTATTAATTTCACCATACAACTTATCTATTTCTTTTTTAGTTTGTTCCATTATATCAGTGTTGCGTTTCATCATTAATTTCAACATTGCTAGCCCAAAATCGTTCAAAATGTTGCAAATACTTTGAAAAAACATTTTGTCACCATTAATATTGTTCGGATATTTGTTCACTCTTAAACCTTTAGGTACTATCTTTTCCTTAATACATTTGTCAAAGTACCAATTTTCTACAGTAAGTGACTTAAATTTTAATAATAGCTTTTTAAAAATCTTACATTTGTCCTTGTATGTTAAACTGTTCACTTGCTCTTTCGGTTTTTCTTTCTCTTTTGAATTGAATACACATGATTTATTTAACCACACATTAAAGTCCATATCTTTGTAGGTATCCATAGCATACAGTTCCATTTTGTCTTTTGTTCCATTATATTCCAATACAAAGGAAGATGAAAATAATGGTAGAACCAATGTCCCTTTAGGAGTGGACGAACCAAGGAGATCAGAGAGGCTGAGGAATTGGACCCAGCAAACATCATATGCACAGGTCACAATGAACAACAATATGCATACAGGGAGGGTTTACAGAAAGGAGATTTAGTAACAGTTTTGTATCAAGATGTAATAGGAGATAGCAACATTGAACTAATACTGGATGCACAGGAACAACCGGATACTATTATTAATATGTATAATAATTTTTATATATTTAATTATACTGACTTTTCGATTAACCAGGGTTTTTTTTAACTTGTTTACAAAAGGGTTCACCTTTGTACCTGTGAATAAACCTAGAACTGAAAATATAGTACTGGACATCAAGTTGTTTACACGAAAATTAAATTTTAGGCATATGTATAAAGATAGATCATTTCAAGATAAGGAGAATGTATTAACTAGACATAGTACATACAATCCACCTTTACAACATGAAATTTTTAATTTTGAAAAGTGTGTTATCAATAAGATACGAAATGAATATAAGAATGGCAATAAAATGAGAAGTAATTTGACAAAGGCTGAAGAAAAACTACTAAAAGATTTAAGTAGTAATGATAAAATTCATGTACTGAAACCTGACAAAGGTGGAGGGGTGGTTATTATGGATAGATGGGATTACATTAAGAGGATGAAGGACATCTTGGACAAGGAGGAACAGTATGGTTTAGTCATGAAGAATGAGATCAATATATCATATAGGAAGATTGACCTCATTCTGGAGGACAACTTTCTTACAGGAATGATTGACATTGAACTATATAGGTTCTTAAAAGTACCAAAACCTGTTATACCGGCTATTTTTGGTATACCAAAAATTCACAAATCATTGCATAATCCACCCATGAGACCCATAGTGTCATCACAAGGGTCTAAAACACAACCTTGGCTATTTATGTGGACACTATGATAAAAGAATTTTATAAAAAATACGATCATATCTTAGTGGACTCATGGGATCTTTTGAAGAAAATTGGTGGGAGTACTTATATGGATACTATGTTGTTCATTACTATTGATGTCAAAGAACTGTTTTCAGTTATTCCCCAAGCCATTGGCTTGGAATGGTTTGAGAAAATGTTAATTGAAATGAATCTGTTAACAGCTGTTGACTTTAGAATTGTCCTGGAGAGTATGGAATTGATTTTAAAATATAATTATGTTTACTTTGAAGGCGATTATTACCATCAAAAAGAGGGAGTGGCTATGGGCTCTGCCTGTGCTCCCATATATGCCAATATTATAATGTTGTTCTGGGAAAGGAAATATGTGTTTAATTCTATATACAGTCAATATATTGTTAAGAATTTTCATTTCTTGGATGATATTTTTCTTCTTTGGAATGGGTCCTACGACCACATTGAAGAATTTATACAGTATATTAACCATACAACCCCTTTTTTGCATTTTACCCATCAAATAGGCATAGAAGAAATACATTTCTTGGATGTAAAATTAAGTAAAGACAGTCAGAACAAATGCTATAGGTCGAATATATTTAGAAAGTAACACTATTCTAATGCCTATTTACATTTCGATAGTGACCATCCTTATCAACTTAAGAAGAATATTGTAAAAGGACAAATTATTAGGATGGCCAGAATGATTTCTGAGGATGCGGATTTTTTAAATGAAATCAATAATGTAGAAAAAATGTTTTTTGAAAGAGGTTATCCTATGGATTTTATTAGTCCTATAAAAGAATATGTAATTTTAGGGAGAGGTAATAAATATAACCCTCTTTTAACACAAGGTGGTTCATCGGAGACCATGGTTGGGTTTAATAACAATATGAAAAAGAGTTTTAATACCCAGAATACATCAGTAGTAAGTTTTACACCATATTTGACTGTCACATATTACCAGGGTGCAGGATGGTTGAGAAAAAGTATTAATGATACCTGGGAAATGTTTAGGAACATGGCAACTAAAACAGATGTATTCAAATGTGATATAAAATACAGTTTTAGAAGGAACAAAAACATCAAGAATATTATTGAAAAAAGGAAAACCATAGATATTGGAGCTAACAAGAGACATGGTACTTTTAAATGTGGTAGGTGTGCAAAATGTTCATATATTGCTGGATTAAAAGAAGTAAGAATACCGAGTCTCCACATAACTTTAAAAGCCAAAAGATATAATAGTTGCTACTCAAAAGGCGTAGTATACTTAGTATTTTGTAAGGCCTGTTGGAGTTATTACATAGGTAAAACTGAACGTCACCTCAGAAACAGAATATACGAACACACCAGGGACATCAACAAACATAACGACAACAATGCATTATACAAGCATGCATTGGTATGTAAACAAGCAGATTTTAAATTTTGGGTGTTAGAGGAGATTGAGCCCATGGATAGAGGAGGTGACTGGGAGACAAAGTTAGAGTATAGGGAAATGATCTGGCAATTAAGGTTAGATGCATGTAGTGGAAAGGGACTAAATGACCACATATCCATAACCCCTGCATTAAAATTATTGGCAATGGACCCGAAAACAGTAAAATGTAAAATGAATACCGATACAGGGAAGTTTAATGAATGAATAAATAAATAAATAAATAGTGTAGTTTTTTATTTCTAATTTTAACAATTAATAAAACATTTTAATATTTTAATATTTTGAAGAATGTATTGAGTTTTTAACATTCAATATTTATAGTTATATATATAGTTATACCAAGAGATTTCTATTGATCAATTATACAGTCTTCCTGTTCATTTCATTATTTATTTATATATAGGTCTTTTAATATTAACAATATTACATGTAGGTACATATTTATTTATTTATTATGTGTTATTATATTTTTATATATATATATATATATATATATATATATATATATGTGTGTGTGTGTGTGTGTGTGTATATGTATGCATTTATATATGGTTCACATATATATTTCTATATATATTATATATATATATTTTTTATATAATTTATTGTACACATTCGATTTTTTATATACATGTTTACAGATGCACAGAATATTTTTAGTAATGACAACAATGAAATATTATTTATAATCAATATCGATTGCTGCTTTATGGTTTAAAATGATAGGTAACTATGTATTTTTGAGTCATTCGGTGGTGCGTATTGTGTTATTCATGGTTTTTTGAACCTGTATTTTTGTTTATTATAGTTTTACAGAATGTAATGTTCCAAGCAGTGGTGCATAGACTTTTAATAGAAGCTAGCCCTTTAATTTTGCTATTAATTAATTGATTGTTTAATTAAAGAAATTGTTGAATTTTAGCCAATATGCTACTAATACTGTGATATATAATGTATGGATTGGTAAGGGCAACTGGATTCTGAAGAAGTCTCTGTTAAGGAGACGAAAGCGCTTAATCAGTTACTTTTTTTCTGTCTTTTATTTTCATTTTTATTAAACATATTCAAAATATCCGTTTGACATCATGGCTCATATACATAACACAAGCAGAACGTTATAATCAAAGTGAAAAGGGATGTTGGTGAAGCAGGGGGAAATTCAAGAAATAAGAAGAGTGTGGGATTAGGGATGCAGATCATTAAGGAGAATAACATAAGCAATACAGAATATTATATTCACAAAACAGCAGAAAGTATTCTAAAAACTAAGCCAACACAAGAATGGAGAAAGGAGATTTTGCCAGTAGGGATGACTGCAATTGGGGTATACAGAATAGGCAAGAGGGGGCTGGAATTTACTGAAGAAAACTGGTAAAGGAACAAGGTATTGATAGCAAATAACTAGAGAGGGAAAGGTAATAGAATGAGAAGGGAAAGTGATATGGGAATTCTAAGTGAAAGACTAGCTCTAGTAAATTTTTTTTGGTTGAATCTAGAACAGAAGCTGCTTTTAGAAAGGGGATAATTAGTAGGGCAAATAATACATATACAGTATTGCACAATAATTATAGGAATCTATCCAAGGAGGTTAAAACAGATTGGAATGAGATACTGGATAATTAATTTGCAAGGAAACAATGGGGGACATATGTATTACTCCCAGATATGCAACAAAGTCTAGAAGATTTAGGATTTTTGCTTGGAAATGTTTGCATGGGCATTTTAATACCACAAGCAGATTCCGAAGAATTTTCTCCTCGGGTAGATGGCAAATTATGGCAGTCTGATGGAGAAGAAAGAAGTAACTGGGGACATATATTTTAGGAGGGTAATTTAAATTCCACAAATAATACTCTGCCAGAAAAAAATGGGTAAGTAAATGGGTGTAAGAAACTTTGTTTATTTATTTAGTAATTTTTGAGCTGAGATATAGGATCTGAATTGCGTAGACATAGTAAGGCCTTGTTAAATTTAATTTTGGCAGCTGCCAAAAACAATTACTAGAAAATAGAAATTAAAGTCCAAAGCAACTGTATTTGAAGTAGTGAATATGTAACAGAGATAAAATAACTGGAAGTGGAATCTTTTTAAACGAGTAAGGGAAAACTGCATAGAAAAAAATGGAAATTGTGGGAACAATACATGCAGAATAATGTTGTGGAGGAGTGAGGTTTAAGGAAAGTCAGGAATTGAGCCATTTACATAATGTTGGATCAACGATAATCATATAAAAGAATGTGTGGGATGTATAATGTTTGTAATTTTGAACATGTTAATATAATTTTGTTTTCTTTTATATAAATGTATGTTTGCCTATGTCTTAAGTAATAATTCAATAAAAGTGTTAAAAAAGACCTCTTCCTATGAGATGAACAAAGGTAATGAATCCACTCTCTTCATCTCCACCAGATATTCTCCTTCTTTGGAGATAAACTGAGGCTTACAAGAAGCAGTCATGAATGGATTTAGGCCACTATCCCTTTCCTCAGGAAATACCTGACAGATTTTCTGGGCAAGAAGCGTGAGGAGTCCTGAGTTATCCCAGCTATGGAGCATGTCATTCAGCCAGATAACATCTCTGATTTTGCCAAACAGCCCTGAAGAATGCAACTTCTATTTAAAAGCGACCACTACAATCAACAAGTCAACTTGACAACCATTCTAGTGCTGACTTATTATATCTCTTTTCATCCAGTATATCTTAGTCAACAGAATATTTTGCCACTCTACCACCAAATAATAGGTCTACAATGTTGGATGTGTGCCAAGATATCATGCTCCTCTGTTACATTTGTACTTAACATCATTGATCACTTCATCTCTCCCACCTTAGTTCCTGACCAGGAAGGCACTGAAGATGGTCATGGAAAATATGTATGAAACTCTGTTAATAGCACCTTTGGTGATATACCATGTGTCCTGTTGCACCTCTGATTGTGATGCTGCTTTGACCACAAGGACAGTCTCTAGACTGTACACACAATAGACTGAAGTTATTGTTCCTTTAGGAAGAAAAAACTTAGAAACAGGGTCTTGCGCTCATATTAAGGACAGGCTGCTTTTCTCCATGATTTGTCAATGAACTGCTGAAAAAATAAATAGGCAGTCACCTCTGATGACAGCCTTTATGGCTCTTCACTGAGAGTTTATGACCCTCTGCCAACCTCTTCTACTCTTTCTACATCCAGACAGAACTACCCAAAATGAGATGAAGGCCTCATTTATAACCAGAGATGGTCCTCAAGCATCATATGGTTTTGCTTCTGCAAATAAAGGTAAAGTTACCCTGGAAGCAAACTGCTCCAGCTGCTCTGCAGCAGTCTTGACTGACAATTGTGAATACCTGTTGGAGGGGTGGTGCTTCAAATTCATCCCATCTTGAAGAACCATCACAGCAGATATCTGGGTAGACATGGTCATTTTGGGCCATTTGCTGGAGGTCATTCATCCTTTCCCTGAATAACTCCATTAGCAGATCACTGTGTTTCTATAGAACTCTTGTAGTAAGGTCAAACCATATAACTCAAAGATGTTAGGACAATCAACAATCTTTGTGCTACAGCAGGGATAAAGTGTTGATCCTATCTGTTCTTCACCCAAAAGGGAACAAACTATTTCCATCTGATTCTAAACCTCAGTAACTTCAACTAACACATCCAATTTGGAGTTCATAATAGACTCTTATAGTTTGCTCTGTATAGTCATCAATTTCAGCCCAAAGTATTATTTTTCAACACCCAAACTTTTTACCAAGTCATGGATCATAGTGACCAAAGTCTGCAGAAGCAGGGTGTTCTAGTTGCTTAGTCAATTGCTGCCCGAAAGTAGCACATTCTTGGATGTTGCTGTGGGTGCACTTCCTCGGGGTGGCCATAAAATGATGATGTCCTTTCAGATCTCTCTTCCCTGCTGAAGAGGAAGTCCTTTACTTTGGCAGATCTGGATTCTCTCCACTGCCTGTCATCCTTGTCCTTGAACTGGTTCCAAAAAAATCATGGTTTTGACCATCTGGATAAAGCTGCAGTTTTGGGTCCAGCCTCAGATTCTGCTGTGCCTTCTGTATCTGATGGCTGTTGTAATTTTTATGATGGCATTTTAATAAAGAACATGTGTGTGTGTGTATGTGAGTGTTAGAAGGAATTGTGATCCACTGGGGGCTTCAGAAGCAACATATACTCATAGACCTAGTTTTGGTGTTAGGTTGTTGCTGCTGGGCCCTAATGGGAGGGACTACTCCCACCAACCTTCTGGCTGGTCTCTTCTTCTTGCTTCAGAAACTGTTGCAAGTTTTGATGAAAATACTTCATTGGTGGAGTAAATAGCTCATCTGGGTTCCAAAAGTGCAGGATATTGATCTATATTACCAAATGGGTACTCACAGCATGTTTATGTCCCTTTTTGCCTTGGAGAGGAAGCTGCTTCCAGGGCCATTCCTTGGCCAAACAGGCTGTAATGCACTATCTAAACTAGAAAGTGGGTACTGTGTACACATTCATGCCCCTGTGGAAGGAGCCAGTGCTGGTATTGCATTGAACTATAGACAGCATCACCACTCTCTCTTTGTTCATATCCTGAAGAGGCAACAAGTAGCAGACCATTTAAGGTGGATATCCAGCTCTTTCCCAGAACTCTGGATTTAGAGACTATCCTTGGTCAGGGCTTTATGGATGTGCAGAATTCTGGGGATTCAGTTTTCACCATTCAGTAGAAAGTAGTCATCCTCCACTTCTTTTGCCAAATTTGAACTGGCAAATGGGAAGCTAAAGTGGATGTATGTTCCAGTCTGTGGCTTGCGAGGTTCTTTTCTACTTTCCCACCTTTACAATAATTCCACTCTTGATCAGAAATTTCAGGGGGAAAGATCAATTCTCATTAATCCCCTGGAGGGTTGAGAAAGACTTGATTTCAAAGTCTGACATCTATAGGTGTGAGCAAAACTATCTCCTATTGGTAGGGAGGTCCATCAGTTCCATTTTATAACTTGGCTGTTTATGCATATCACCAACTTATGCTGAATTTTCCCAGCATGGGAATGAAGCTGTGAGGAAGCCATTTATTCACCAGGCTTATGCTCCAAACAGAAAAGTTTTCTTGATTAGTGTGGGCAGTCACCACAAATTACACCAGTCAGTTAGTTTGTAGGTGACTTAGTTTAATATCAACAACTGTACAATACAGTTATTTCACAGTCTAGTTGTGTGTCAGCTGGTTTTTGCATTGTCGTTTTGTAGACAGCATGACTGTAGCCCATCATTTGCTAGTCAAGAAGTTCCTTAAAGGAAATTTGCATCTCTGACTGTCTTGGCCCCTCCCCACCACAGGATATGAACTTCATGGCTGAAATACTTTCTCATATCTCATTTAAACCTGCTCATATAGTAGTGTTGAAGTTAACTTCTTGGAAATTCTCATCCAATTGGCCATCACCAACTGAATGAAGCATTTTGAAGATGCCAGCTGTTAGGGAACCTTATCTGGTATTCCAAAAGACAAATTTGCATTTCCTTCTGAAGATATTTTACAGTCTGCCCTAACCAGTCTATTAACATCCCAATCATATTTAGGGGAAAGTGGACCTAGAAAAAGAGGTCCCTTCACATTTTGGATATGCACTGCCATCTTCCATGAAAAATTGTATATAATTTTAGAAAGACAAGGTGTTTGTCTACTTTGCTTGAGAGAAGGAAGGGCCAGACAGCTTCCAAGTGGATTGTCATCAGTGGATTAACCACCCATAGGCAAATGTTGTGGTCAAAGCCCACTTTACCAGAGAAGTGGCTACCTGAAGTACTCGTTCCAAGAATGTCACTATTATAAACATTTATATCACTGACATTTGCCCCTTGCTGCACAGTTTATAGAGCATTATTGTCTCAATTGCAACTCAGAAAGTCAGGCTACATTCAGAAAATCTGTGTTCTTGAGCTCAGCAATCTCATCCCTATGCCTCTGCAACTGTCTGACTCCTTACACCTTTCTAGGTACTGCTTAGGAGTCTGTCCAACTTACAACATATTTAGGAGGGTGCTCAATATTAAATAAAATATACTTTTTTATAGTATTTTAGTTGATCAATGAGAAGACACTTTCATATTGTATCAGTTGATCTATTAGAAGACACTCCTTGATGGGTCAGAAATGCCACCACCCCTTCAATCATGTCCATAAGTAGTTTTTTGCCAACTGTTGCTTTCTTTTAAATCAGATAAGTATATATTTTATATCATGTTTGTAATAATTGTGTGAAATCTACTTTATTATCCCAGATTTGCAGGAATGTGCACTCTAATGTCTTGGAGTAAATTAGTGAACCTGGAGGATGATGTTGCATAGCACCACGGTGTGTCATGTTTCATTGCATTAACAAACACAGAGCTTTACTGAAAAAAGATGCTGAATTCTGAATGATGGGGAAAGAATACCCAGCCTAGGACCCATCAGAACAGTCCTGACATAGATCAACTGACATGCCAATAATATGCTTGTTATTTCCCTATTAGTATTTTACTTACATTAAATTATTTAGGTTTTATAAAAAAACTGACTTTTTTTTGTATTTTCTATGTTGTTTTCAAAATTTTCTATACCTATAATTCTTATTCTGATGATGACTAGGAACTTGTGTATAGCCCAAAAGTCTTATAACTTAGCTGTATTTTTTTCAAACATTCAATACTAGTATAACATAATCAACTACCTTTTTCTTATACAAACTTTAAAATTGCTAAAATGCATGGAATCTTGAGAATCAGTTTGTTTTTAAATTATGCTTATTTCTTCAACACATAATGTGTGAGCTACAGCCATTTAAAAATAATTTTAAATTTGTGGTGCTACATAACACGAGACATGACATGACAGGATTCAGAGAGTTCTTTTTTCTGACTGTGCCAATTAGTGAACATAGATTTATCAATTAGTGCAATAGAGAGAATCTCTAGTTCAGAGACATTGTGAAGCCACACAGAGAAACACCTCATTAGTGATGTCTCAGAAATGAACACTACTGTCTCAGATCTGACCATGCAAGTGTTCTCAGTAGCAGCACATGCATTTTGATAGCACTGGCACCCTCGTACATGTACATACACATACAGTCAGACACCAGTACATACATACATGTCCACATGCACACATACAGACACACACACACACACACACACACACACACACACACACACACACACACACACACACACACACACACACACAAAGTTGTCTCCAAATAAACACCTTCACACTCTCTTATACCTACATATGTGCATGCATACTCCAACACACATATACATGAAGCCATATTCATGCTGCCACAGACATTCATTGACACATCCACACACATACATACAAACACAAGCCCACAGCTCTACAGCACATAACTGTACTATGACTACAACTGTAGGAGTGAATAGCTGAAAGCTGTCAGAACATGGCATTCATTTTTGCTCCTACAAAAAAAAAATAAGTTAATCAGGAGTCAAGACCATTTCTATAGGAGAGCACATGGCTAATTAGAATTAGCCTCTTCGTTGGACTGCTATATTAGCAGGTGTAGTCTCCAGCAAGATGTCTCTCTACTACAGTTCCTGTTGAGGGGAAAACCATTCAGTAGAGTGGTATCTGAACTGGAAAGGCTTAAGGGAATAAATAAACCTGAATTTCGTAAGCTTTCCTGAATCCAAGGGAGAGATATGAATCAAAGTATTCATTGTATTTTATTTTCCTTAGAAATGATCTCTCATATAGCTAATTACTATTTTCTTTGCATTTTTGAGGTCAAGTACTACTTGCTCTCACTGTCAGAATAAAATGTAATATATTAGGTGTACGATTATTGTATGAACATAACTCACAAGTTTCCAGGCAGCTAATCTGCCCTTCCTTGTTCCTGCTCCCACTAACATGCTCTGCAAGCTTGATGCCATATATAAGCACATCTTTGTATGTTGAAGAAATTCTCTTCCACTTGCCTCATTCCATTTATTGTTCTTTCTGCGTAAGGAAGACTACATTAAATTTTAAGGAATTAATACAACTAAATATAGTTCACATTAAGAAAGGACAAAATAATTATGTGATAATGTCTCAGCTAAAACATGTATCAGGCACTGACAAATGGTATTTATGTTCAGATGAGTTTGTCCTTTAAAAATATATAAATATGCATAGTGATTCTATTACCAGCATAATAGTATTTTAAAAACAATTGGCAAAATGCTACACACACACACACACACACACACACACACACACACACACACACATATATATATATATATATATATATATATATATAGGCAGATACGTTTATAATGATTTATAGATACAATTATAATGATTTATCTAAGATACTTTTCATCTAATTACAAATCATCTAATACACATTTAATCTAAAACATACCTAAAACACTTAATCGAACTACATTACATTTAAACTTATAAAGCTTAGGTTGCTATTCATCTAGTATAAGCCATCTCAGTCATTATGGCCACATCTTATCCATAAAGCTAAGCAATTATGCATAACTATGCTAAGCATAATTCCATTTATCTATCCTTGTTTTTACATCGGTAACTGCCTCTCGAACTAAATGTTATAGCATATTCTAGCATCTGTAAACATATATATATATATATATATATATATATATATATATATATGTTTACAGATGCTAGAATATGTTATAACATTTAGTTCAAGAGGCAGTTAACGATGTAAAAACAAGGATAGATAAATGGAATTATGCTTAGCATAGCTAATATATATATATATATATATATATATATATATATATATATATATATATATATATATATATATATCTCATATACCACTCAACCTGGAAACATCAAAAATCTGGACAAGGCCCAGGAAAAATAGTTACAAATCTGTACGGTGATTAACGTAAAATTTGCATACATAATTACATAACCATGCCCACTCTGAAGGAATTGTGGGATACCAACTTTCAAAGGCAAACTGAAGAACAGACAACCAAAATATGGCACCAGAGTCCCCCTGCAGCCATTCCAATGTCCCATTTCATGGCTATTTTGTCCCATTTACCATACACACTAATGTGTGCATACTGCTTTACTTCTACAATGATTATTTGGATTTTATTTTTCCATTTTATAGCACAATGCACAAACACTAATAGATATCTGCTAAACAAAGCAATACTGTCTCACAATGAAAATGGACTTGGCATTAAAACTTCTCTGCCCTTGAAACTCACATTCATTGAAAGAGCATTGAAACCCACACCGCATCCAAAGAAAATGCATTTGACCAGTAGTGGATAAATATTACCTTTGGGCTGTTTTCAAATCATAGGCCTCTTGCACACAAAACAAGAAACATGCATGCGTTCTTTGATCCACCTTCCTGACTTTAGTAAATTAAATTATATTCCTTCTATAATACAGCACACTTGTTAGACTTAAGTTAGAGCACATTTTAAACTTATTGCTTGAACATTTTTCCAGTAGGCAATAAAACAAGTCTACTTACACACACACACACAATATATATATATATATATATATATATATATATATATATATATATATATATATGTGTGTGTGTGTGTGTGTGTGTGTGTGTGTGTATGTGTGTATGTATATATATATATATCTATATATATATATATATATATATATATATATATATATAGATAGATAGATAGATATAAAATAGAATGACAGTAGTGTAAGACATAGGCATCTTGCACAGCTTCTAGCACTTTTCAATTTCAGGGTTTTTTTAGTGGGGGGCAAAGGCCAAAAATCAGGGACACATTTTAAACAAAAATTTTTAAAGACAACAGAGTCAGTCACATAAAAAGGCTTCAATCTGTGAAACTTGTTTAAACATCTAAGGCACACAACCTTACTCTTGCCTGAGGAATTCCAGTCTTCTGACTTCTGATTTCAATAAAACACAGACTAATTTTGTTTTAGAGTACTTCAGGGACTTATATTCCTGTAGTGAGCTTCTGACACAGAAATGTTTGCTTATCAGCCTTGCCTGGTCAATAGGCCCAGGTGTTCTGCATTTGTGCATTTCCATGCATTTTCTTAACCCTTTGGAGCCTGGGCACTAAGAGGCCACATCAACTTTATGTATGCATGTGTGTGTGTGTGTGTGTGTGTGTGTGTGTGTGTGTGTGTGTGTGTGTGTGTGTGTGTGTGTGTGTGTGTGTGACTGTGTGTGCAGAGAGAAATTTGTGTATAGCATTCATTATGCATCTACCAGGAAAGTCAAACTGAAGTTTCATTTTCAGTGGAGTACTGTGGCAAATATGTTTAAAACAAGGCAGAATACAGCACAGAGTTTGTAGCAGCAGTAGACAACAATAAAACACAACAGTACAGTGATAAATTCATGATTAACTCAACTGAGAATATGATTACATAAAAGCATACCTCTCAAACTCTTAGAGCAAGAAATCTGGACAAAAGCCATAAATGGAAGTGGGACAAAGGCCCAAAAATAGGGACAATTTTTAAATAGTGCTCTTACAAAGTTAGAAGGATGAGAGAATAACAAGTTTTGCATTACTAGACTTCGATCGTCAATGATTTATCAAAAAAATCACATGTTTTATTTAAAGTGCATGTTCCTAGCCAAGGTGGTTGGGCTACTTTTCTTTATCTGGATTTTATTTAAGCAGAAAACAAAAAATATAAGGTGAAAAACTGGACATTCTGCAAAAACTTCAGAGAGTTGACAAGTATGACTACCAGTTCATCACGCTAAAGCTATCAAGCATCTCAAAATATAATTTATAACAAATTAAGGTTTAAAATACAAGTGGAACATATAAGTCATATAAAGTTGACAATGTCAAGTCAAGCAAGTCATTGTATGCCACAAATATTTTTTTTATGGATAACAGTCAAACTTTACTAACAAGACATAACAAAAATACAAAAGCTGCATCAACAGCTGGCCAGCACAGTACTAATTCAACTTGGAAAGTTTATTATGCACACTAACACTAACAGCCACACAAACCAAATCACCTTTATATTTTTCTCAACTGCAGTCATGAAATGAAAGCAGCTGTTGAAGCTGACCTACAGACTCAAGGCACAGATGTCAAAGCATGAAACATTTAAGACTAATCAAAATTGTAATAGGCATGTATAAACTTATACCATGGATTGCGCTTTGTTCAGTTACTTAAGCAATTACTAATAAAAGAAAGGCGCACTAGCAAAAAGTAATGCTACATCTGTCCACAGGTCAGTTATCTTCAATGTGCATTACCTAATGGCGGTAGAGGGACCCTGGCGGTTTTATATACTAAACACATTACGAATTAAGAGGTACTGCAGAAAGCTTAAGGTGTAGGCACATTTTCTCTGAACCAGGCCTCTGGCTGGTTTGTCCCTCATGCACAAGGCCATACAGATATAAAATGGGGAGGGGGCGACGTACAGACAACGAAGTAGCAGCAATTAACCCAGAAGTCTATATAACGTGATTGTCTACTACTCACCATTCCTGTCTTGTGATCAAACCAGAGGACTGCATGGTTCCTAGATAACAGCTTGCAATCAAAAGTGGCATTGTTTTGCAATGGGATGACAACGGGCCACTGAATGCCCAATCTTGACTGGCAGATCCAGAATGACAAGCTTTTCCAAAATTTTAACGATCCAAGGCAAATAGGAAGGACAATTTGTACATAACAAAAATATACTTGAACAAACCGTTTAGGTACAATAACAAACCATATAACCCATTATTACATTTGTGGGCAGCAGCACCTAGAAAATCCACTCTCCCCCACACGAATAAACACGGTCTTGGAAACCATCCGAATATAACACAAACCTTAAATGCATGCTCTGATAAGTGAGTCACAAGCTCCGTGGAGGCAGGTAGCAGATAATAGCTCCACCAGCAGCACCAGATAACAAATTCAACTCCACCAACAGCACCATCCAACGTTCGTTTCCGCGATCAAATAGCCAGACGGAAATGCATGCATGTGAGCCCTTGAGCTCAATTTTGACAGGCTGATGGAGCTGATGTCATTGCGCACATGATGACATCACCTCAAAAAGTGCGGAAAAGAAAAAAACATTTTTAAAAATCGGAAATGAAGGGGTGCCACTCAGGAATCATGGCACCCCATTATTTGGACCCCAAAACTCAGTAAAAAACAAGTAATTCAGTATGGTTGGGAGGTATGATCTATATCTATATCTATATTTATCTATATATCTATATATGTATGTATATATATGTACATAGTATGTATGCGTGTATGTATATATATATATATATATATATATATATATATATATATATATGTATGTATAGTATATATATTTTATATGTATATACATATATATTATATATACATATATATAGATGTATATATATGTCTGTATATATATAGATAGAAATATATATATATATATATATATATAGACATATATATATATATACACATATATATATATATATATATATATATATATATACATACATATATATATATATATATATATATATATATATATATATACACACACACACACACACACACACACACACACACTTATATACATATACATATGTATATATTTTTTCAGCATCTCCTTGTATCTAAAACAATGAGTGAGAAGGTCACTGAAAAACCAGTCAGTAAAAACAAAATGAAAACTCCAGCAAAACTAGAACTTCCAATGAGTGACCTCCCAACCTCCTGTATCAGAGGCACATGGGATATATGCAAATGGTCCTTATGAACATGAGGTGTTTCAGCTAATTGGCAATTCTGAATACCCATGACTTGTTTCATCATTTTAATGGACAATTTCAGGCCAATAAAGCCAAACCCCACTAGCTGCGGATATGCATATTTCGGCCTTGTTATGACCTCGTCAGCATAGCACAAGCAGAGTGTTTGACTAAGCATTAGAAACACATGGCTGTTATACCCAGCTGATGTTCATTATCATTAGGGTCACTGCAAAAATATCCCAAACAACAAACTAAAACAATGAGTGAGAAAGTCACTAACTGTAAATATGTTTTGTTCATTTCCTATGTGATCCTATTCACTCGGGCTGTGCCTGCAAATGGTCGACTGAGATCAATGCACTACCACAGTAAACAAATATAAATAAATAAACAAAATAAATAAAAATTCATATACAGCAAACACCCCCCCACACACACACACACACACACACACACAGCTTTAATTAAATATTCTAACTCCACAGCTGCACAACTGGAGAGAAAAGAGAAAACTCCTCATACAGCAAATCACTGCAGGTGCACAAACACAATCTTCTAGAGATACTGGTACATTGAAACAGTGGGCATTAGCAAGGTACAATCACTGATCAACACTAATTTGCATTGTAATATCTGTGATCAAAAACCACACCAGAACTCATTTTCTGCAGCCTTATACAAATTTCTATCAAATATGATGCAATCATTTGCGTTTTAGATGAAATGTCTTTTACATCAATTGTTACACTTTTTTGTAGATAAAGTGTTTCATAAATAAAATGAACTGCATATATATATATATATATATATATATATATATATATGCACACACACACACACACACACACACACACACACACACACACACACACACACACACACACACACACAAACATACACTCCACATATGGGTTGATTTTTGAAACATTTAGCTTTTGAATGATGGCAGCATGAGGAATGCTAACAAAGGGTTTCACCAGACTAAGATAATCAGTATGCACTCCATAGCCACTTCTGCAGCTTCCATAATTCTTTCAAAGAAATTAACTCGATTAAATAGAAAGGATATACCCTTCAAAACACATACTATTTGGGGGTAAAATCTAGTGAGATTTTTGATGTCATAATTTATTAAGTCAGTTATAGTATCTGCCATGGCTTTGCAGATAAAGCTTATAAGGCTGATGGGTCTGAAATACCTGGATCAGTTGTAAGGCTACCCCTGTGAAGGGGCATCACTACCACAGTGCACCCCCTCATCAGGGACAAAAATTGTAGCTACACTTAAACAGCTTTACAAGTGTGCCTGCAAGTAAATGTTTAAGGATATTAATTAAAAAACGTATATTGTCATGTTCCAAAGAGGAAGTATTTTTAATCTTGGCTAGCCCTTTCAGTAAATTATCCTTAGAGATAATTGGGGGAGTAAGGGACTGAGATATTTTGAGGGTTTCTTTGCAAGATTATTGGCAATGTCAGTTGGGTCAGTGTAGAAGGCCTTCTTATGGCAAAGTTTTGAGCAATGTAGTTTTTTTTTAGTTTTCTAGTATAGCTAAAGAAGGATTTAGAATTATCATTGGTTTCAGAGACTAGACTATGTTCATGGTCTCCTTTAGTGAACCCGATAATATTCTTCAGCATTTATTTTGTAATGCTTTTGATATTATACTTAAGAAGATGGGTTTTTGATCTACCAAATAATGTAAGGAGTTTCTTCTTTCTTTATTTATTTATTTCATTGTGTAGTTTATTTATGGTGGTGGACAACCAGGGTGTTTTGTTTTTAAAATTCAAAAAGAATAAAGCTAGTGCTTAGCCAAATCCCAGTTCAGCAAAGAAATAAATCAGCAAACCAAAAACGTCACTGGGAACTGCTGCTGTACAAATGCTGTAAAATGTTTATTAAAACACAAAACAAACCAAAAAGTATCAAAGTGAGCGCTTTCGGGCTAGGCCCTTCTTCAGACAAAGTGCTTCTCACAAGCATCACATTTTAAAATAAACATACACCAATCACTCTTCAGTAAAAAACCCCACCCTGTTTTGATTGTTAGCTGAAACTAACAAGTCATCATTAAAAACACATTGCCACTACTCTTACTTAATAAAAAGTACGCCTACTTTTAAATGTTGGCTTCAGAGGCACCATATCATTCAGCCCAGGTTGAATATGGGCTGTTAAATCTAAAATCCACTTTGATCCTATGGTTTCTGTCTTTAACCTAATGTCACCCCCTCTCTTATTAATGAATACATTGGCGAGGTTTTTTACTGAAGAGTGATTGGTGTATGTTTATTTTAAAATGTGATGCTTGTGAGAAGCACTTTGTCTGAAGAAGGGCCTAGCCCGAAAGCGCTCACTTTGATACTTTTTGGTTTGTTTTGTGTTTTAATAAACATTTTACAGCATTTGTACAGCAGCAGTTCCCAGTGACGTTTTTGGTTTGCTGTTTTTAAAATTCCCATGTTACTTTGTTCTAGTAGGGATGGCTTGCGCTATGTACTTTTTTAAATGGGTGTAGAATTCTTTACTGAAACTTGCTGCTGTATTAAGGTCTGGGAGAGACACGGTCATAAGTGAATTTTGATATTTCATCACATAGGTTGAGGCTGACATGTTTTTAGCCCTTGAATTCACCGGGGTTTGCTGTATGACCTTTTGGGAGTTTAAAAGAAAAGGTTACAAGTTAATGGTCAGACTTTACCGGGGAAGAAGATGCCAGGGGATTTGTGAAAGAGGCAGACATATTTCTAATAATTAGTTCAAGAACGATGTGCCCTTTAGTGGGTTTGTTTACCAGCCATGTTTTGGCTACAACAGTTTGCCGAGCAGTTAGTTCAAATAAGTAAGGTCATGAGCAGTTAAAGCTCTGCTTCCTGTAGTGTATGGTTTGATTCTCCTAGCATTCATTTGTTTTTTTTCTGACTCTGCCAAGCTATTTCATCAGACAGTATCCCTGCACTGCTCCTGAAAACAATTCTGTCCAGTGGGCTGTCCTAGGCTGTTGGCAAACACATTGCACCTTTGTCTATTGAATTCCTGCACCCTTCACATAGATGGTAATTAGTAATTCACTATATGCTATTTGAGTATAAATATTGAAACTCTTAGTTTAATGGGTTGCCAGATGTATTCTTGCTAAATGTGAGTTTCAAGGGAAGAGACATTTACTGGTTCTTATGCTAAGTCTGTTTTCTTTTTTTTTAAAACAAGTTTATTAATTTTAACATGCAAAATAAATATTATGACAATCTTATGCAAGTAGTTAACATATAAACAATTATAACATCTAATAAAACAACTAAAGTATTTACAAAGACATCCACTCTAGATTAAATCAATTAATTAAACTGTAACATCTTACTAATAAAACTAAGACTGTTTTAACAAGTTTTGTAAGGTAACCCATATATTATAGTAAGATGTTTTCCTAATGGTTCTTGACTTTATTGTCATTAGTTCCATATGACATACTTCAATCATAACATTTTTAAATTCATTAAATGAAGGAGGAGTATCTGAAATCCAGTTTCTAGTTATTATTTTTCTAGCCACTGCTAGAATTGACCATAGTAAAGGAAGTTTAACTTTTTTAACACATTTAGGAACAGGGGTGTTAAATAATATAAGTGACTTAGAGACTATGAAATTATCTGTAAAAAGAGCCTGCAAAAAATCATTGATTAACATCCAATATTCCTTCAGTTTTATACAATCGTAAAACATATGTGCCCAATCAGCATTTATTTCTACATTACATCTCTTACATATGTTATCTTTTTTGTTAATTTTTTTCATCATTAGGGGTGTATAAAAAGATCTATGTAAAAATGTCCAGGTATAAAGTCTCCAATTAATAGAAGAAGTAGTTTTATAAGCAGATTCCAATATATATTGTTTATCTTGTTGTTTTGGTAATTCACCATTAATGGAATTGAAATAATTCCAGTAATTATCTGAACTATAATAGGTTTCATCTCTAATAATTTTATGTATATGTGAGAGCTTACCTTTATCAGAAACCCTTTGTTGTAAATTCAGTATCAAGTAGTCAATCAATATTGGAACAGATTCTTTAACTGTTAAAGACATTAAGTCAAGTTTGTTAGCAAGATGATGTCTAAAAGTCTGAATCTCTAACCAACATGTTTCTCTCAAGTCAAATTCTTGCTTTAAGAAGTCTAAAATTTTTACTTTATTGTCTGACAGCAACTGATACCAATACTTTAAATTATTCTCTGTGACTAGAAGTGTTCTTTCAGAGGTGGATGATAAAAGAATACCTTGTGTATATATTATGGGAAATAAGATAAAATTCCATTCCTTATACTTAGGATGCGTATATATAAAATTACGATATCTAATAATAATATTTAATGGGTAACTAGTTATATATTTTGGTGTAATAGATAAGGTACAAAACTCTTTAAGTAACCATAACATGGGATTGTTTATAATAGTATTTTTGTGTGTTAATTATATTTTTGTGAAGTGCATGCTAATTAATTCCCAATATTCCTTCCATTTTGCAACATACGACTGATCTATTAGTAATGTTATAACTTTTATAATAGAAGAGAGTGTATAAATCAAAGTCTGGAAATGCTATACCCCCTTGGGACCAACTATTAGTATGTTTCTTTAATGCAATCCTAGGTCTATTAGGTGACCATAAGAAATTTAACATTTGTGAATTTAATTTCTTAATAATTATTTTTGTAGGTGGGAGTATTATTGATTGTATTATGTATAATATCTTCGGGAATATTATCATTTTAATAATTGTGAGTCTTTCTTCCATGGTAAAAAACATATTATTCCAGCTATTGAAATGAGTTTGTATATTATGAAGACAGTTACTATAATTATGATGTATAATGGATTTAATATCTTTAGTTAATAGTATGCCTAAATAAGTTATTTGACCTGAATTGGGTATGTATTTAAGAAAATCACTAGTGAGAACGTTTTTCCCTGTGTATATTGGTAATATTTTAGTTTTTTCTTCATTAAATATCAATCCTGAAATATTCTTGAAATCTGTCATCTTATCAAATAATGACTGCATAGAAGAATTTGTCCCTGCTGATGTAATTAAAACATCATCTGCAAAAAGTTGAATTTTAGATATTGTATTTTCGTCTATACCAAATCCATCTATATCATTGCTGTTCCTAATCAAATTAGCCCAAGGCTCCATTATTAAAGTAAATAACAATGGTGAAAGTGGACACCCTTGTTTTGTGCCTTTTAATATGGGTATCTTTTGTGAGACATATGTTCCAATTTTAATGTATGCTAACGTTCCTTTATATAAATGTTCAATTAAATTCACAAATGTATTAGAGAAATGTGTACACTTCAATAAGATAAACAGATAGTCCCAACTTACTGAGTCAAATGCTGAACTAATATCAAGGCTTATGAGTGTCAAATCTTTCTTTTTTCTGTTTGCATAATCAATCAGAGTTAAAGTTCTCCTTATATTATCAAAAGTATTTCTATTTGTAATAACGCCTGTCTGATCTATATCTATTATGCTTGGAATGATTGTCTTTAGTCTGTCAGCAAATATATTCATGAACATTTTGTAGGCAACATTAAGTAGTGAAATGGGCCTGTATGATGTGCAACTAGTTGGATCTTTATTGGGTTTCAAGATTGGTGAAATAAATGTGTATTGCCAAGATGGGGGTATTATCAATTCATTTTGAGCTGAAATAAAAACCTTATGTATTAATGAATAGGTACTCTTAGGAAGGATTTTATAAATCTCAGGAATAATACCATCATTACCTGGTGCTTTGTTTAATTTAAGTTTATTTATTTGTGTGATAACCTCTGTATGTGAAATATTTATATCTATTAATCCAGCTTGTTGTTTATTAAGTTTTTTGTTCATGTTTATAATTATAAAGTTCTTTATTCTGTCTTTAGATTCCATATTAATGTTATTATGGTTAATGTTATGAAAGTGATTTCTAAATTCATCTAATATTTCTGGTAAACTAGAAACATTCTTCTTTTTCCTTGAAGAGAAAATTTCTTTGATGTGATTTTGTTTATTAAGCCTTTTCGTTTTATTTTTAAGTCTATGTAAGTATTTGGGACTTATTGAGTAAGACAAAAATTTGTATTTCTCTAATGTTATTTTGACTTTGTGATTTAAAATTTCTTTGCATTTCTCATTTAATTTGTTTATTTCCTCAATGACTTTTTTGTCCATAATATTTTCCTTATTATTATTTTTATATGAGTCTAATTTGTTTTGTATGTCTATTAATTCCCTGTCCCAAGTTTTCCTTTTGTTATTATACCATCTGATACTTTGTCCATATAAATAAGATTTTAGAGCATCCCAAATGTAAACAATGGAGATATCAGGTGTAGTATTTAAGTCCAAAAAATGTTGTACCTCTGTAAGTATATAATCTTTATAATCTTTTAGTTGGGTTAGGTATGCAGGTATTCTTTTGATCTGAACATTATGAGTAATATTTACCATAAATTCAAAGACAATTGAATTATGATCCGATGTAGGGCATGAAATGATCTTAGAATTAGTTAAGTCAGTTACCAGTTGGTTAGAAATAAAGACTTTATCTATTCTTGAATAAGTTCTATGTCTGTTAGAAAAAAAGGTATATGGTAATGATTTAGAATCTGTCTGATTATTAATACCATTCAAATGATATAGATTAATGAAATCCTTTAAATGTTTTGCACTAGATGTGATTTTCCTTTTTCCTATAGTAGTAGTATCTTTTTCATGTAGGATACAATTAAAATCTCCTGCTAAAATAATATCTCCTTTAGAAAATGATATAATCTTATTGAGATGATATTTCACTGTATTAGTGCCAATTCCTGGCATCCAGTATACATTAATCAATGTATAGATTTTCCCATTAATCTGTATTGTAACCAGGCAAAACATTCCTTTGTCATCTTTATAAGACTTAATAATTTTAGGTGTGGGCATATTTTTGTTCCATAAAATAGCCACTCCTCTTTTTTTCTGTGTGTATTCTGAGCTAACCAAGATTGTATATTTATTAGTGGCTAATTTATCTATATCTTTTTTCAGGAGATGTGTTTCCTGAAGGAATATTAAGTTGGCTCTATGCAGATTAATATATCTCATTAAACTTCCCCTTTTACACGGGGTTATTCAATCCATTAATGTTTAGAGAAATTCCTTTTAAAGTTACCATTTAACTTTTATAAACATATAAAACATATAATCAAAATTGCATTTACTAAAGTAAGTATTATTATGTCTCCTCCTTTAGGTATTATATTAATTATAGCTGCAATTAGTGAAAATCTTATGAAATTTAGTGAAATTTTAACTTTTATTTGTAGTGACAGTGAATTTATAAAATGTGATGTGATGTGGATGTCAAAACTATGTACACATGACAAAAATCATATGAAAATATTGTTTGGATTAAACATTGCATCCAGCCTGGAGTTGAAAACTCCAACTTCGAGTAGCAAATACCACTCAAGTTATCTCCCTATCCTAAGCAGCAGTACCCCAGCTGCCACCAAAATTAAATAAATACTAACTTTTTATTAACTAAGGTTAAGCTCATTATTTTGATTATCTATTATAGCAGGACTTAAACAATTAATATAACAGCTTCTTATTTTACAGTATAATAAATAAAAGAAGAACAATTATGTAATTAATGTAATAATTAGATATGAAAGTTAAGAAATAAGTTATTATAACATTTACACTAACTAATCTCTATGATAATATATAAGAAACTAAAATAGAACTTATAATCAATATCACTAACATGTATTATGTATATCTAATATTTGTTTACTTTAAAACTTATACAATAAATGACTCATTATAAATCATCTTTGAGAAATAGAAACATTACCAACATTATTCTTGAGAATACCCTTGTATTATCATATTAAAACTTTTATAGCCATCTTAACAATGTTATGTATATCTGTTCTATATAATGTGTATATTATCATAAAAGCATTCTAACAATCTTGAAAGAGAGAGCAGAGGAGAAAAAAAAATACCCTTTTAGTTGTTTAATATAAACTTGTAGTGATAGGTTCTTATTATTTGTTTATGTTTATTTGAATTTAATAACATTTATTATCTAAGGCTATTATGTCTCAAAATATTATTTGCATTAGAATATTCATATTTTCTGCCATAACAGTACTATTAATAGTTTTAAAACTTTAAACTACATGTACTACAAACTTCCTTCTCTTACTTGTTCTTACCATTTAAATAAAAATGATTATTCTTAGTATATAAGATAAAAGAAACAGACTACAAAGCAATGTTGATCTCTAGTTATGCATGAATCATTGTGATGAAAGCCTGCTATATCTCATATATCTGCACTGCAGCTTAGAATGTATCACACGACACTTTCTTCTGAAATAAAATCATAGTAATGCACATACTTATTTATCTTTGTTAAAATAAATGCATTATAATGTTATATATCATTAAATTATATGCACCTATATGCATTAAAATGCAGCAACTATATAAGCTTTCAGAGTCACATATGCATGAGTTTAGCTACTATGCATTCTAAGCTATTTCATTTGTTTACTATGGCATATTAAGACATTAAAAATCATTATAACTTTTACATTTTATAAGTAACATCTTAAATAAGTAAGTTATTATAAAGAAAAACTCACATTTTGTTGTCATAAAGTTCGTTTTTCATCACAATACCGCATTTACAGCAGTTCTACTTCCTGAAACTGGTTTACTTCTTGAATTTGTGACGTGTCTGTGTGAAATCAGGGGTCAAAGTTCAAAATGGCTGCTTTCAGCTTCTCTGTGCATTTGCTGAATGCTGAAGCTTTTAAATCGGCTCGAGGACACTATTCACGAGGATACCTATAACTAAAATTGTCTCTTATAACATTCTGGTGGGAAGTTTAGTAAAAGTAAGTGATAAACATTCATTTTGAATGTAAAAGGATTTATACAGTGTAAAACCTTCTCGAAGCACTCCACAAGTCATTGCAGTCTCTATGGCAGTGAAACCAAGCCTTAAATTATCTAACATAAACATTTCTTAAATTTATGTGTCCCATTTCATTTTCTCATTCAAAGTATGTTACAGACACACATCAGTATTATTAGAATCTTGTTACTACTTAAAAAAAAAAAAAAACATATCTAGATATATATTTACTTGCTGTTTCTTTTAGTAAAGTAAAACCTGAGACACATTACTTACAACTGCTTTAGTTCTAGTCAGCTACAGTTATATCATAACTTATTATCTGATATTATGTGATTAAGCAATTTTAAATATAGTATAATATAAAGCAGTTTTATTTAAACAGCATAAATAATTTTAAAGAGATAATATTTTATTTTTCCCCCTTTTTCCTTCTTTTCATCTTTCCCCCCTCTCTGCCCTCCCTCCCCCTTCCATATATGTTTAGTTTAAATAGAGTGCTATTATTTAAAATAAAGAAAGAGAAAAAAAAAAGATGTAACATATTACTAACCTTAGATCTCTTAGTTACAGAAGAGAAACAAGTTGATTTATATCAGGTAATTTGTTCCTCATGTAAGTTTGATTATCCATAAAACAAACTTCAGTTCTTGCATATTAGTATAACTTTGTACAAATCATTAAGAAATTTATGGTTTTCTTGTAGATGCAGAAACTGTAATTAAAAAGTTCAAAGAAATATAAAACATGTCATTTGTTTTTTAGTCTCTTTTGTTTCTCTGATGTTCCTGTTGCCATTCTTTTTAACAAAGGACTTGCCCATTCCATATCCTCTATTTTGTCTAGTATTTTATTTTATTTAATATATACCAAAGCAGAGTCCAGGTCTTCAACAATTTTAGGGCCATCAGGTAAAAAGATTTTCAGTTTGGAAGGAAATAAAAGATGAGTTTTGAACTGTGCTTTCTTAAGCTCTCTTATTAATGGTAAAAAGACCTTTCTTTTTGATATTACCAAAGAGGAATAGTCATTGTCAAAGCGCACAGTTGCTTCATTAATTTTTATAGGTGATTTAGCCCATGCAGATTTTAATACCATCTCCTTGTCATAAGATGATAAAAATCTTACAATAACTGATCTAGGATAATTTTTATTTGTATTAGAAATGGATAAAGACCTGTGGGCTCTTTCAATGCCAAAAGAAAATGCCTCTGACAGATCTAAAGTTTTGGGAAGCCAAGTGTTTATAAAAGATGTAATATTGTTACCTTCTGTATTTTCTGGCAGCCCAAAAATCCTTATATTGTTACGTCTGGATCTGTTTTCCAAGTCATCTAGTTTGGATTGAAGGTGGGTGTTTTGTTTCAATAAAAATTCAGTGTTCATTTCTTCTTCCTTAATTCTGTTGTCCATATCATTAAGTGCCTCTTCTATACCTGTTATCTGGGCTTTCTGATGTTGTAAATCTTGGTGTAGCATATCCATTTGTTTTGTGGTTTTCTCTATAAAGTTGTCAATTTTAACATCCAGTTTATCCATTTTAGTTGTTAGTTGCTGTATAGTTGATAATAATGTCTGAAGCTCTTTCTTAATGCTGGAATCCTGACTGTTAGCCTTGCTGGAACTCATTCTGAACAGAAGTGATGAGAGAGAATTTTCCAAAAGGATTTCTGACAGGAAAGTCAGTTAAATTTTCTTTCTTTTTTGAATATTATTATAAGTAATGATAGTCCAAACGTTTTTAGAAAGAAAATTATTCCATTAGTTGAGTTTTGAAGTAATAATTTCCTGTTAATGTAGTTATGTTGGTGGAGCTGAAGTAATCTGCTGCTACCCTGTGTTCATACTTCTAGCATGTCGCTAAGTCTGTTTTCAATGTAGCAGCATTTTGATTTTGTTTTGAAAATGGTTGTCAGTGTTTTTTTTCCTGTAAAATTTGAAATAAGTTTTAAATTGAATCCAAATTGTTGTGATAACTGTATGAGTAAATAAGAAAATAGTATGTACAGTGACAGGTTTGAACAGTGTCTTTGATAACTGGAGAGAGACAGGGAAGTAATAGGATATGTGTATGGCTGGTGGGGGCCTAATTCATTTGCTTGCATAGGGTCCCATTTGTCCACTGTCTGGTTCTGTTGCCTCTGGAGGAGTATGCTGCAGCATTACACCATTAATAGACATTCAAAGAGGTTAGACTAGTACTGAGTGATTCTGGGATAGCTATTCTTGACGACAGAGAAGACATAGATGGTCAAAAATGAGATGTGGTTGGCCTGGAAGTACTGAAATACAAAGTTGTTTGCCAGAAGCAATTTTTGCATTAGTAATCATTCTTGTTACTGCAGATTTATTCAGAGAATGTGCATATTGAATTAGCATATGTTATCAGGGGTCCATATGACTTCATCGACAGTTCATTTGATTGGCACTCATTTGGTCGACAGTTCATTTGGTCGACAGGCAGATTTGCCCCCTTCCCCAATGTTGTGCAACCCTGGAGTTGATATATATAGTTAGGGGGGGGCACAGCCCCCCACATTGGGGGGTGTGGGGGGCAAAGCCCCCCACCTAAAATGCCTGTCGACCAAATCAACTGTCGACCAAATGAACTGTCGATTAAGTCATATGGACCCGTTATCAGGTGGTTAATATTTCTTATGCTGTCATAAATAATCTTCTATTTAAACCAAATTCATCCAAAGCTACCAGCTAAGTACATGTAATTCATTTCTTCATAGCAATAAGTAGTATATACTGTCAACAAAGTGGCTATAACTGCACTTGGGGGGTGGGGGGCTTCACTGTGGATTAAAGTACCTTAAGCTCTTACCTTATCATCTGTAAGCGATCTAATCTGGCTTTGTAGTACTAGTGTGTGTGTGTGTGTGTGTGTGTGTGTGTGTGTGTGTGTGTGTGTGTGTGTGTGTGTGTGTGTGTGAATTAAGTAAGAATACTTTGGCTACTGTGTTTTTTTGTGAAACAAATTTGAAATATGTGACTGGTCATTATTGTTTTTTTTTACACAGACATCTGAGAAGTATAGGGAGTGTCTGTAGATAAAAATGACTGACCCTCCAGAGCTGATAAAGTTAAAAAGTCATTAGTCTGTCTTTGTGAAACTAGTGTACATTTGTGTAAGGCAAATTGGAATACTTTACTGTGGTGATTTTTCTCACAATCAGACATGTGATGTACACTCAGTAAATTCAGTGGCCATAACTGCTGATATTGTTGATTACAGACATTGGTGGATTATAATGGCAGAAGTTTGAGTAGCCTTTTATGATTAAAATGTTCTGAAATGGGTACTTTTGTCATTATTGGTTCATATATTCTATTTTATGGCTTACTGGAAAACATGTTCAAAACTACAAATTTAAAATGCCCTCTGACAAATTTTGCTGTATTAAACAAGAACTAAATTAATACAATCAAGAAGGTAAATCAAAAAACACATGCATTTATGCATGGTCCTAAAACATATGAAGGGGACACGCAGTTTTAAAACAGCCCAGAGACCAAGGCACACCTATTCCACCACTGGCCAGATTTATTTGTTATATGTTTCAATGCATTTTTAATGAATGTAATCTTCAAGAGAAAAGAAGTTTGCTGTTGCTCATTCTAAATCTGTTTTCAATGTGCAAGTGTTTTGTTTTGTTTTTAGCAAATGACCATCAGTGTTTGTGTTATAACATTTGAAAGTATTTGTCTGTGATGCAACAGGCAGCACACTCTCCTGTGGGACAGAAAGCTGTGGGTTCGATTCCCACAGGAGGTGGAAGAAATGCTGATATTGTGATGCTGAACTCCTGAGTGTGTTATCCTTTAGATGAGATGTTAAACCAAAGACCCATCTGCCTGAGTTGGTATTAACTCTGGTGGATATAAAAGACCCCATGGCACCTATTGACAAGAGTCAGGGAAGTTCCCTAATGCCCAGGATAAATGTCCCCTAATAGTATAGATACACCTTGCATCTCCCCTGAAAAGGGGCTGCTAGCCTAGTGGGACTAACCCACTTAACAAAAGACAAATAAAGTAAAAGTGTTGAATTGAAATACCAATCTTTGTAATCATTTCAAAAGTAAATAAGAAAACAGAATGTACACTGATAGTTTTGAACAGTGTTATGCTAATTGAGGAAGACAACTAAGTAATTAGACACTGGAATGGCTGTGGGGACCCTGGTCCATTACCCTGCACAGGACCCCATTTGACCATGATCCAGCTCTGCATCTGTATAAGACGCAGCTGATTATATTACTTTCTTTTTTCATCATATCTTCTTCCCAACCATTGCTGTGGCATTGTGGGATAAATTCCAAACTATAAACTAGGTGACTCAGGTTAAATTAGTGGCTTGGGGATTTGAGGCACTGGCAGGGGAGTTTAGCTATGCCTATCCTGTGGGGAAGGAGGGCATGTAGCTGGGACCAACCTCACAGTCTGATTTCCCTGGTGACAAGCAGTGAAACAACTGAGAACTGTTGGCTAAGAGTGGGCATGCAGTCCTGCTGTCATTAGCCCCTTGCAGAAGTGAGGGGCAGTCCAGCACTGATGCTCATCGCACAACCCATTTGTGGGGTGTTACTAGATATGCATAGGGGTGGGGAGATAAAAAATAAGAAAAATCACTCCCACAACAGCTGCAGCAGCAGTGTGATGCTGTCTCAGGATGCCTCAGTCTCCTCAGCAGTCCCATCCCTAATTGGAGTTAGTCTAGGTGAGTAAGGAGGAGTAGGTATATCTGGCAAACAAGGAGAGGTTCTAGGGTCAGCTATACTAGAGAAAGAGACCCCAGAAGAAAAATGACCCTCCCCCGTTCCCAGTTGTTTTACACTTGACATACAGTGGATATAAAAAGTGTAAAATGCCAGGTTTTTGTGATATAAAAAAAATCAGGCCACAATAAATCATTTCAAAACATTTCCCACCTTTAATGTCACCTATAACCTGTACAATTCAATTGAAAAACAAACAAATCTGTTAGGTAAAAATATATATAAAAAATGTACAATACACTGGTTGCATAAGTGCGCACACCCTTAAACTAATACTTTGTTGTGTGTGCACACCCTTAAACTAATACTTTTTTGAAGCACCTTTTGATTTAATTACAGGATTCAGTCTTCTTGGGTAGGAGTCTATCAGCATGACACATCTTGACTTGGCAATATTTACTCACTCTTCCTTACAAAAGCGCTCCAAATCTGTCAGATTTGGGGGGCATCTCTTGTGCACAGCCCTCATTAGGTCACACCACAGATTTTCTATTGGATTTAGGTCTGTGCTCTGCCTGGGCCATTCCAAAACTTTAATTTTTTTCTGGTGAAGCCATTCTTTTGTTGATTTGGATATATGCTTGGGGGTCACTGTCGTGTTGAAAGGTGAAATTCCTCTTCCTCTTCAGCTTTCTTGCAGATGCCTGAAGATTTTGGGCCAAAAGTGACTGGTATTTGGAACTGTTCATAATTCCCTCCACCTTGACTAAAGCCCCAGTTCCAGCTGAAGAAAAGCAACTCCAAAGCATGATACTGCCACCACCATTCTTCACCGAGGGGATGGTGATCTTCTGCTGATACAAAGTGTTGTCTTTGTGCCAAACGTATCTTTTGGAATTGCAGCTGAAAAGTTCAACCTTGGTCTCATCAGGCCATAACACATTTTCCCACATGCTTTTGGAAGACTTGATGTATTGTTTTGCAAATTTTAGCTGGGCCTGGATGTTTTTCTGTGTAAGAAAAGGCTTCTGTCTTGCAATCCTACCCCATTGTCCAGACATATGGAGAATACAGGAGATTGTTGTCACATGTAGTACACAACCAGTACTTATCAGAAATTCCTGCAGCTCCTTCAGTGTTGCTGTAGGTCTCTTGGCAGCCTCCCTGACTAGTTTTCATTTTGTCTTTTCATCAGTTTTGGAGGGACATCCAGTTCTTTGCAATGTCACTGTTGTCCCATATTTTCTCCACTTTTTGATGACTGTCTTCACTGTGTCCCATGGTATATCCAAAGCTGTGGAAATGTTTTTGTACCCTTCTCCTGACTGATACCTTTCAACAATGAGATCCCTTTGATGCTTTGTAAGCTCTCTGCGAACCATGGGTTTTGCTGTAGCAGACAACTGAGTAAATGTCAGGAAAATCCTACTAGGATAGCTGAACTTTATTTGGGGTTAATCAGAGTCTCTTTAATTAATGGCAGGTGTGTACCAAGAAGACTGAATACTGTAATTAAATCAAAAGGTGCTTCAACAAAGTATTAGTTTATGGGTTTGCACATGCATCAAAGTATTAGTTTAAGGGTGTGCACACTTATGCAACCAGCATATTGTACGTTTTTTATTATTTATATTTTTCCCTTAACAGATTTGTTTTTCAGTTGAATTGTACAGGTTATAGGTCACATTAAAGGTAGGAAAAGTTGTGAAATTATTTATTGTGGTCTCATTTTTTATATCACAAAAACCTGGCTTTTTAACAGGAGTGCCCTCTTCAATTTTCTTTACTGTGTTTACCTTGCCTGTTTACATTGTTACATAGATCTATCTATTCTTCCAGCTTTTCAGTGTAAATCATCTTCCATATCTTCTTCTTCTTCTTCCTCCCTTAGTTCACGCCTTTCCTGTTCATCCAACAAATCATAATACTGGTTATTTTTATTGGTTATGGCAATAGTTTTCAACAAAGCATCATTGTTCTGCATATCCTTATATACCTTGTCTTTTTTTTGTGTGACCTCCATTATGTCTTTGTCTTCTATACTACCCAAATTTCACTCTCAGAATCAAACCCGGCCAACCATGAGTGCATTCCTGCATGAAGTCTGACTTCTGACAGGTATTATATATATATGTTTTAATTCATCCAGAACTGTGTTTTGATACAACAGTCACATATGCAGAACAGATAGGATAAGAATAAAAATACAACAAAATATATAAATATTCCAGAAACTACAATAATGTTACTGTTAATATGCAATGCTCACTAATGTCAGGAAACCAGCAAAATAATTAAACAGGCCAATGCCAAAGTGCAACAACAGTGAAAATGAATTACTGTCTTTAAGCAGAAGTTAGTGGTTAATCATGTGAGCAATGGAGTGTAAGCTATCTGTTCCATCACTTAGCCCAGAAGTGAAGCAGTCACACATTGCCAGATAGATAAGTTTAGCCTTCTTAGCAGACACCTGTCAGATGGTTGACCAGCTTTATTTATATTTTGTCATTAAAATGTCACATCAAGACTTTCAATGTAAAACATAATGCATCTTGTTCCCTCCCTTTGGGCAGCACTTTCAGTATTTCAAGATTAGTGGTTCATATCTTTCCTAGAAAGTGCTACTAGGCTTCTCTGTGAGAAAGCATCACCAGTGTATGCTGTTTTGTAATCTCTTATTACATCTCAGTGTTTAAACTCACATGTTTATAACAAACCACTCCCAGTCTCCTGCAGTTATGTTCCAAAGATAGTCAGTAAACAACTGAAAATGTCCTTTTTACTTGTATTAGGATGTGCAGAGATAAGTTGATATAAATATCTCTCCGAATTTTAAACATTTATTCCATGCTGCTAGATTTCTCTAGCATAATTTTGAAACTATTGATATGAAGTGCTAATTCTATACCAGTGAAAATATCTGTGTCTGAATTATACAAATATATGTTTGAAATGCATGTTCAATATTCATTTCGAAGAACATAAATACTGCAAATCCATTACTTGCTTTTTGATTTAATAAAGCGTTTAATTGCATTAAGAGAGCTACTAAAGTTATTACAAGTTGCTGAGCTATGCTGGCTATTTCAACTCAGATTAGTAATAAAATAGCTCAGTACATGGCATAACATTTACTTCTCTAAATATGTGTTCAGTGTCTGTGCTGTTTTATTAAGTCATGAGAATACAATACTTATATATAGTAACACTATGTCCTTCTGTTCTTCAATACATTCACTTTTCTCCATGATCTAACACCCTGTCTATACTTTCCCATTATCTTTCTACAGATGTTCATGACCTGTGAGAACAACAAACTGAAATATTGCTTAGTTTTTATCTGAGGAGAAGAGGGTAACCTGCAGAGTGCCACAGGGGTCATTGAAGGAGCCAGTTCCGTTCACTGTCTTCATTAAGTTGCTGCACACACAGAAAGCTTCTCTGAGTGAAACTTTCTGTCTGAAACCTTTGACATGCTTTAGGCTGTACATTTTAAAAGAGTCAGGAGATGTTTCAGACATTATTGCAAGCTTTTCAAGCATTGTCAGCTTCTACCTTCAACTCACAGATATGTGAAAAATACAGGTTACTGGGTACCTACTAAAAGACTGCATTTTGTGCTTAGCACAAGACATTTCTATACATACTATTAATGCCTGCCATATCATGAATTGTCTTATAAATGATCAATTCTTCATTAAATTAAAATGTGTATTTTAATTGCCGTAGATTTTATATTTGCATAATGCAAACAGTATAAAATGCATGTCTAGCTCTTAAGTAATCAAGTGTGATTTACAAATTTCATAAAATTATGTCAGCTGCTTGCAAATCAAACACAGTATATATGTCTAGTCAAAAATAGCATGTGTGTGTGTGTGTGTGTGTGTGTGTGTGTGTGTGTGTGTGTGTGTGTGTGTGTGTGTGTGTGTAATTCATAGGTAAATAGTAGGCTAGCTGCACTTGGGGGCTATTTTATGCCTAGCCAATGTCTCTTTCAAATGTGAGAATTAAATCCTGTGTTTGTGATATAAATCGCTTAATCATTTTACCAACCAGCAGCCCTAAAAGAGCTTTAGGTAAAACACAGCTCATCTGACAGCATTTGTCTTGAACAAGCATCTCCAGTACATTTACATTTTTAAATGTTTAAATGTCTGTAGCAATTTGAGATCACCTTTCTTTTAGGAAAAAAAATATGCATAGTAGTTAGTAGTTCCCCTCACCCAGAAGTCTGTCTCACCTCGGTATATATTCTCTTAGTTCATACACAATACCTTAAAACAACAATAGCAAGTCACATGATGAAATCTTAAAAACTCTCCTGACATCTCTGAAATGCCAGAAATATGTTTTTAAGCTTATATTTTAGGGAACAAACTACAAGGGAAGAAATATCTCTTCTGAAAAAAAAAAAAGTCTGGGACCATATTTGCACTCGGTCTATAAGATAATCTTTGCTGGTTGATGAATATCCCTGTGTTCATACACAGACTTGCTGCAGCTATGTATGGTATCATTGATGTATGATTCAATGTGTCATATATTTCGGGAAGATGAAAGAAATGAGAAAATGATTTATATTTCAATCAGGGAATAAGTAAGGACAAAATAAAAGAGCACTCTGTGTTATGGTGCATTTCCATGACCCAGGCTTGGCTGTCATAAATGCCACAAGTTCTTAAATGGGTTGCTTTGCTGTAACATTCTCAACAGTCCAACTCAGAAACTAAAGAATTACATTATGACAGTTTCAGCTAACTAAACACAGTTATCCAAAGAATCCCCTGACTGCAGGTTGATTCAGAACTCAGGTCAGAATGCTGAACATCAGCTTATTAAAACCAAAAGTGAACTTGATGATAACAATGGATTAGAGAAGGAGAAATATAAACCTTGGATATGGACTAGACTAGAGAATGGTGACTATAAGTACTAACTAAAGATCTGAGAAGTCAGATGGGCTGAAGTTCTGCATTTTTCCATGCGAGGCAGGCATTCATAATAACCACCCACCTCCCTGCCTGCATATTTTCCACACATAGACTAAAATATCTGAAGCTAACATTCTTTCCTGAGAGTGTCACATTCACAACACTCGTGTGAGAGGCTTGGGCCCTGTCTCCACATGTAGTATATACACACAGTAAGACAAACACATAGTAAGAATGAGTGAAGAGCATTAGACATTACATGCATTTAACAAGAACCTTTACTAATAAGAAGTAATACGGTAAATGGAAGGCACTACCGGTAACTCCACTTAAAGACAACAATACCATGCCATCACAATATAATGATGTACAGTGGATATAAAAAGTTTACACACCCCTGTTAAAATGCCAGGTTTTTGTGATATAAAAAATGAGACTGCAATAAATCATTTCAAAACTTTTCCCACCTTTAATGTGACCTGTAACCTGTACAATTCAATTG